>NC_053389.1:804746719-804799965 GCF_905171765.1 Bufo bufo
ACTCCATGAGAACCGCAGATCCATGCCGACTATAGAAACATAGAAACATAGAATGTGTCGGCAGATAAGAACCATTTCTAGTCTGCCCAATATACTGAATACTATGGATAGCCCCCGGCCCTTATCTTATATGAAGGATGGCCTTATGCCTATCCCATGCATGCTTAAACCCCTTCACTGTATTTGCAGCTACCACTTCTGCAGGAAAGCTATTCCATGCATCCACTACTCTCTCAGTAAAGTAATACTTCCTTATATTACTTTTAAACCTTTGCCCCTCTAATTTAAAACTGTGTCCTCTTGTGGTAGTTTTTCTTCTTTTAAATATGCTCTCCTCCTTTACCGAGTTGATTCCCTTTATGTATTTAAAAGTTTCTATCATATCCCCTCTGTCTCTTCTTTCTTCCAAGCTATACATATTAAGGTCCTTTAACCTTTCCTGGTAAGTTTTATCCTGCAATCCATGTACTAGTTTAGTAGCTCTTCTCTGAACTCTCTCTAGAGTATCTATATCCTTCTGGAGATATGGCCTCCAGTACTGCGCACAATACTCCAAGTGAGGTCTCACCAGTGTTCTGTACAGCGGCATAAGCACTTCACTCTTTCTACTGCTTATACCTCTCCCTATACATCCAAGCATTCTGCTGGCATTTCGTGCTGCTCTATTACATTGTCTTCCCACCTTTAAGTCTTCTGAAATAATTACTCCTAAATCCCTTTCCTCAGATACTGAGGTCAGGACTGTGTCAAATATTCTATATTCTGCCCTTGGGTTTTTACGCCCCAGGTGCATTATCTTGCACTTATCCACATTAAATTTCAGTTTCCAGAGTTCTGACCATTCTTCTAGTTTTCCTAAATCCTTTTCCATTTGGCGTTTCCCTCCAGGAACATCAACCCTATTACATATCTTTGTGTCATCAGCAAAAAGACAAACCTTACCATCGATTTGTTTGACATGATCTCCCTGAAGTAAACCCATGTTGTTTTTCATCTTGCAATCCATGGGATTTTAGATGTTCCACAATACTATTCTTTAATAGGGTTTCCATTGATTTGCCTACTATTGATGTCAGACTCACTGGTCTATAGTTGCTCGATTCCTCCCTACTACCTTTCTTGGGAATGGGCATGACATTTGCCAATTTCCAATCTTCCGGGACGACTCCTGTTACTAATGATTGGTTAAATAAATCTGTTAACGGTTTTGCCAGCTCACCACTAAGCTCTTTTAATAATTTTGGGTGTATCTCATCAGGCCCCTGTGACTTATTTGTCTTCACCTTAGACAGCAAACTTAGAACATCTTCCTTTGTAAAGATACATGCATCCAACGATTTATTAGTCATTCTTTCTAGTGGAGGTCCTTCTCCTTTTTCTTTTGTAAAAACTGAACAGAAGTATTCATTAAGGCAGTCGGCTAGCCCTTTATTCTCTTCTACATACCTTCCGTCCTTTGTTTTTAATTTAGTTATTCCTTGTTTTAATTTCCTTTTTTCATTTATATATCTGAAGAATGTCTTATCCCCTTTTTTCATAGACTGAGCTAGTTTTTCTTCTGCCTGCGCTTTAGAAGTTCTTATAACTTGCTTGGCCTCTCTCTGCCTAATCTTGTAGATTTCCTTATCTTCATTGCTCTGGGTTTTTTTATAATTACAAAATGCTAGCTTTTTATTTTTAATGATTTGGGCCACTTCTGCTGAGTACCACAGTGGTCTCCTCCTTTTTTTGCTTTTACTGACAAGTCTAATGCAATTTTCTGTTGCCTTCAATAATGCACCTTTTAAGTAGTCCCATTTCTCCTGGACTCCATGTAATCCGTTCCAGTCTGATAAGGACTCATTTATGACTAATTTCATTTTTGAAAAGTCTGTTTTTCTAAAATCTAAAACTTTTGTTTTTGTGTGGTGGGACTCTTTCACGGTTCTTATATTAAACCACACTGACTGGTGATCACTAGATCCCAAGGTTTCGCCTACAATGACATCATATACCGAATCCCCATTTGTGAATACCAAATCCAAAATGGCCTCCCTCCGGGTTGGCTCCTCAACCACTTGTTGTAGAGATAACCCCAGTAGGGAATTTAGAATATCTGTACTCCTGGTAGAACTTGCTATTTTGGTTTTCCAGTTTATATCTGGAAGATTGAAATCTCCCATAATGATAACTTCTCCTTTCATTGTCATTTTAGCTATTTCTTCAACTAGTAGATCATCTAGTTCTTTAACTTGACCAGGTGGTCTATATATCACACCTACACGAGTTACTGCATGGTTAGCAAACTGCAACGTAACCCAAACTGACTCTATGTTGGCCTCACCAACTTGTATTAGGTTAGATTTAATGCTATCTTTCACATACAGGGCCACTCCTCCTCCTTTCTTGCCTTCTCTGTCTATTCTGTATAAAGAGTACCCTGGTATGGTTATGTCCCAGTCATTTCTTTCATTAAACCATGCCTCCGTAACAGCCACTAAATCTACATTCTCAGATGCCATTATTGACCCAAGTTCATAGATTTTTTTACCTAAACTGCGAGCATTTGTAGACAGGACTCTGAGCTTATCATTTCTTAACCTCTGTGCTTCTGACCTGTTCTGGCATTGTTTCGGGGGGCAATTGGACTCTTTTATTTTCACTCTTTTGCCCCCCCTTCCTAGTTTAAATACTCTTTCGCAAATTCTTGGAGTTGTTCACTAAGTACATTTGTTCCTTTGAGAGAAAGATGCAAACCATCTTTTTTGTACAGTTCCTTTCTATTCCAAGTAGAGCTATCATGAGAAACAAAGCCAAATCCTTGCTCTTGACACCATTTACCAAGCCATATGTTGAACTCCTTTATGCGCCTCTGCCTATCATTCTGAACATTATGCACAGGCAGAACTTCAGAAAATGAAATGGTGGATGCAAAATCCTGTACGTCATTACCAAGTGTGATAAAAGATTTTTTCACCTCTGACACTTCATTGCAAGTCAGGTCATTTGTCCCTAGATGGACAAGAACATCCACGTCCCCTTCCTGCTTTGCTTGCTTAACAATATTAATAATACATCTTCTATCTCTTCTAGCAGTAGCCCCAGGGAGACATCTCACAAAACCATTTTCTTTAAGCTCCACACTTCTTATGATTGAATCACCCAGCAACAGCTGCTTCCTTTGATACTTCACTTTATCTTTTTTGTTGCATACATTAGACATAGGAGTCGATGGTTTCTCACCCTCTGTGCTTGAGTCCATATCCATGTTGTCCTTACATTCTGAGAGTGCTGCAAATGAATTATGGAGAACCACCGACTGTGGGACATGTCTTCTATCCACCACTCTAAGACTTCCAGAACCTACAGTAACCCATCTGCCATTTCTGGGGGTCCTCTGTGGCAGTGGCATTGCAGCAGTCCTAGCTGGAGTTTGTTTAACAGATAATTTAAATATTTCAGCTTTCAAAATTGCAATTTCCTGCTGCAGTAAGGAGAACTGTCTACAGATCTGACAGCATCCGAATCTCCAAAGAGTGGAACATGAAATAAATGCACAACAATTCCCGCACTGAACCAAGTCTGCCATTTTAAAGAGGAGAAAAATCACTACCATTGAGTCAGTATTTACGTGCAAAACGCATTGTAAGTGATGACCAACAATTGGAAGCCACATTGAATAAAATGACACAAACTTTCCAGGCTAGAGGGTTCCCTTCAGCTTTGCTGAAGGAACATCTCAATACAGTTAATAACAAACCACGAATTGATCTTCTAAAGAAAAAATCGGATAAAAAACAATTAAGGAGAATTCCCTTGGTAACAACATATACTGAAGATAGTACACATATTAAACTGATTATTATCAAACATTGGCTCATCATAAAAAGTGGGCACATCGACATTGAGGATTTTAGGTCTCTTCAACTAATGTCATACAGAAGAGCCAAGAACTTAAAAGACAAATTGGTGCGTGCGGACATAGGCCCACAGAAAATATGTGGTCAAAGTTTTCTGCGTAATCAAAAAATGGGATGCTTCCCCTGCTTAAATTGTGTTAACTGCAGATATATACAGAAAGGTGGCTTCTTTCTGCACCAAAACACAAAGAAAAAATATATTATTAAACATTTCCTTACTTGTTAGTCGACCTTCGTTGTTTATGTATTATGGTGTCCATGTAACCTACGTACTCTATGAAGGTGAGACTTCCCTTGACTTTAAAACCCATATCAATCAGCACAGGTACAACATTAGAAAAAAGCGTATGGAACTTCCAGTGTCAAAACACTTAGTAGATTTTGACCATAAGGAAAGGGACCTAAGATGTATAATTATTGACCAAGTTCCTGTTCCAAAGAAAGGAGGCAACAGGAACCTTCTACTTAAAAAAACAGAGAACCGTTTGATATCTATGTTGAACACATTAAGACTAGAGTTGAGCGGACACCTGGATGTTCGGGTTCGACAGGTTCGGCCGAACTTCACAAAAAAGTTCGAGTTCGGGACCCAAACATGACCCCGAACCCCAACCCCATTGAAGTCAATAGGGACCCAAACTTTTGAGCACTAAAATGGCTGTAAAAATGTAATGGAAAGTGCTAGAGGGCTGCAAATGGCATCAAAATGTGGTTAAGAGCATGGCAATGTGGATAGGGAAATGACTTTAAATAACATAAAATACGTGAAAATAAATAATAATCTTGATCTAGGAGGACGAGGTCCATATGGAGTAGGAGGTTGAGGAGGCGGTGTATGTGACGGTGTAGGTGGAAGCGGTGGTGGAGGAGGAGGAGGTAGCCTACACTGCTTTTTGGTTTTAAATTTATTTTTATTTTTTCAAATTAGGGTACGCCCCAAAACTTTGGGAAATATAACCTGTGATAACCCCCTCCAGTCGTGCTAAACACACGTTCAGACAATATACTTGCTGCAGGGCAGGCCAGCACCTCTAAGGGGTAAAGGGCAAGCTCAGGCCATGTGCCCAATTTTAGGACACAGAAGTTGCAGGGGCTGATCCCTGTCAGTCAGTTCGTGTAGGCGTGTGCACACTTACTGCCCCACCATGTCGCACGTCCCTGTGATGTTCACGATCCAATTTGATATCTGCTCTATCAACTTTCGATGTTCTTTTATGCGCCTACCATGGTGATCATGGGTGGCGGGGAATTAGGGTTCCAGGCCGAAGAGGGAGCCTGAGAAAAGGATACCACATGCAAGGGAGGTGAATGGATAAAATTAAATGTAATCGAGCAGAAATGTGGGACAAAGTATTGAAGCATAAGCTTCCAAGTTAGGGAGGGGGCGCGCGGCAAATACCCACTCCTGACTCGGGGAGGTAGTGACGATAAATAACAATACAGGACTCTTAAGATGCCCTGTTATTGGAATGGTTAATAAAAAATTATAGGGAATGTCACTGGAGTATTTTGGATTTGTAAACGTTAGCCAGGAGAGGCCCTGCTGCCGCTTTGTTGACCCTAGCTAACTTCTGCCTGAGAGCACGTCCCTGTGACGTCCACCATCCATTTGGATATCTTCTTTATAAACTTTCGATGTTCTTTTCTGAGCCTACCATGCTGATCACAGTTATCGGCGAATCAGGGTTCCACGCCGGAGAGGGAGCGTGAGAAAGAGAGACCACATCCAAGGGAGGATTCATTTTTTAAAATTTAAAATTATAGAGCGGCAATATGGGACAACTCATTAAAGCGTAAAAGGGGGACAACTTTTTAAAGTTTAAGCATTGAATGAAAGGATGTGGCGCGCATTAATTAATGAAGAATTTCTTACATTTTATTCCCTGTCAACTATGCAGAGCAGGGGTTTCTTTCCAGCAAAATTTGAAAAATGTCACCTCACAATGTAATTGACGATTTTTTTAAATTTATGTTCCTGTCACCTATGTAGAGGTGCCCCAGTGACATCAACCATCCATTTGGATATCTTCTCTATCAACTTTCGATGTTCTTTTCTGAGCCTACCATGCTGATCACGGTTATCGGCGAATCAGGGTTCCACGCCGGAGAGGGAGCGTGAGAAAGAGAGACCACATTTAAGGGAAATAAATGTATTTTAAAAAATTTGGATCGAGCGGAAATATGGGAAAAGTTATTGAGGCGCAAATGTGGGACAAATTACAAAAGCGCAAATGTGGGAAAAGTTATTGAAGCGCAAATGTTGTACAAATGAGTAAAGCGCAAATGTGGGACAAATTATTGAAGCGCAATTGTGGTACAACTTGTTAAAGTTTAAACATTGAATGAAAGGAGGTGGCGCACATTAATTAAACAAGAATTTCTCCTATGCAGAGCAGGGGTTTATTCACGTATAAAATTGTAAAATGTCAACCCAAGAATGTAACAGGAAAATTACAGAAATTTATTAACCTGTCTACTTGGTAGAGCAGGGGTCTATGACAGAAAAAAATTGTTTATTGTCACCCGAAAATGTAAAAGAAAAATTATTGAAATTTATTGGGCTGTCAACTAGGTAGAGGAGGCGTATATTACACCCAAAATTTGTAAATTTCACCCAAAAATGTAACTGACAATTATATTTTTTTAACCTGTCTACAAGGTATAGCAGTGGTACTTCACACCCAAAAATTGGTGAATTTTACCCGAAAATGTAACTGACAATTATTTTTTTAACCTGTCTACTAAATATAGCAGAGGTACTTCACACCCAAAAATTGTTTAATTTCAACCGATAAAGTAACTGACAATTTTTTTTTTTTACCTGTCTACTAGATATAGCAGTGGTACTTCACTCCCAAAAATTGGTGAATTTCACCTTAAAATGTAACTGACAAAGTAGTGAAAGGACATAAAATAAAATATGTACAAATGAAAAAATAAAAAATTAATTTATGAGGTGGAATTCCATATGGAGTAGAAGTTTGAGGAGGCGGTGGACGTAGTGGTGTAGGTGGAAGCGGCGGTGGAGGAGGACGAGGTAGCCACTGTTTTTGGTTGTAATTTTATTTATTTTTTATTAGGGTACACTGCAAAAGAGTATGAAATATCCAAAATACAAGAATGAGCAATTGCACTGCAGTATAACAATGTCTGGTTAAGGCAGGTATACATGTCTATTCTGCACAAGGTACGGACCTTGAGGAAGTCCTGTGGGATCCATGCCTGGTTCATTTTAATGAATGTGAGCTTGTCCACATTGGCTGTGGACAGACGGCTGCGCTGGTCTGTGATGACGATCCCTGCCGTGCTAAACACATGTTCAGATAATACACTGGCTGCAGGGCAGGCAAGCACCTCTAAGGTGTAAAGGGCAAGCTCAGGCCATGTGCCCAATTTGGAGACCCAGAAGTTGAAGGGGGCAGACCCTTCATTCAGTACGTGTTGGCGTGTGCACACATACAGCTCCACCATGTTGGTGAAATGCTGCCTCCTGCTAAGACGTTCCATATCAGCTGGTGGTGCCGGTTGTTGTTGCATGCTGACAAAGCTTTTCCACATTTCGGCCATGCTAACCCTGCCTTCTAAGGTGCTGGCGGTTCCCCAGCTGCGTTGGCGACCTCTTCCTCAGACTTCGGCCTTGTGCTTCCTCTGTGCCCCCGCTGTCAGGTGGAAATGCCACAAGCAGCGCGTCTACCAGTGTGCGCTTGTACTCACGCATCTTTTGATCACGCTCCAGTGACGGAATTAAGGATGGTACGTTGTCCTTGTAATGGGGATCCAGCAGCGTGGCCACCCAGTAATCAGCACAAGTTAGAATGTGGGCAACTTGGCGGTTGTTGCAGAGACACTGCAGCATGTAATCGCTCATGTGTGCCAGGCTGCCCAGAGGCAACGGAAAGCTGTCCTCTGTGGGAGGTTTATCGTCTGTGTCCTCTGTATCCTCCCAGCCACACACTAGGGATGGCCATGAGCTGGTCTGGGTGCCACCCTGCTGTGAACATGGTTCCTCCTCCTCCATCTCATCCTCCTCATCCTCCACCTCCTTATCCTCCAGAACTGTGCCCTGGCTGGACAATTGTGTACCTGGAGTTTGTGGGTGCAGGAACCCACCCTCAGAGCCACTTGTGAATGACTGGCCGGAAACCCTACGAAATGATCCCTCTTCCTCCTCCTCCTCCTGTGCCACATCCTCTTCCATCACCGCCAGCAGCGTTTTTTCAAGGAGGCATAGAAGTGGGATAGTTACGCTGAGAACGCCGTTATCGGCACTGTCCATGTTGGTGGAGTACTCGAAACAGCTGAAGCTCCACTATCGCCTGCTGCTGCTCGCACGGTCTGGCCAGCATGTGCAAGGTGGAGTTCCACCTTGTGGGCACATCGCATATGAGGTGGTGAGCGGGAATGCCGAAGTTACGCTGCAGCGCTGACAGGCGAGCAGCAGCAGGGTGAGAACGCCGAAAGCGCGCACAGACGGCCCGCACTTTATGCAGCAGCTCTGACATATCAGGGTATTTGTTAAGGAATCTCTGCACCACCAAATTCAGCACATGCGCCAGGCAAGGGATGTGCGTCAAACCGGCTAGTCCCAGAGCTGCTACGAGATTTCGCTCATTATCGCACACCACCAGGCAGGGCTTGAGGCTCACTGGCACAAACCACTCATCGGTCTGTTGTTCAAGACTTGTCTACAGCTCCTGCGTGGTGTGGGGTTTGTCCCCCAAACAGATAAGTTTTAAAACTGCCTGCTGTCGTTTACCCCTGGCTGTGCTGAAGTTGCTGGTGAAGGTGTTAGGCTGACCGGATGAGGAGCCGGTAGAGGATGAGGAAGCGGAGAAGGAGGAGGAAGCAACAGGAGGCAAACTGAAGTGCTCTGCAATCCTCGGTGGTGGAAGGACATGCGCCAAACTGCTATCCAGCTCTGGCCCAGCCGCCACTGCATTTACCCAGTGTGATGTTAGAGAGATATAACATCCCTGACCGTGCTTACTGGTCCACGTATCCATAGTGAGGTGCACCTTTGCACAAATGGTGTTGCGCAGTGCACACCTTATTTTGTCCCCTACTTGGTTGGGCAGGGAAGGGGGGTACTTCCTCTTCCTCTCCAGTGTTTGGGAGATGGAGAGCTGAATGCTCCGTGGGACATTGTGGAGATGCTTGGTAACCCAGGTAGTGGTGTTGCTGGAAGATTCTCTGTTTGCGGGATGGCAGGTGGCACTGTGACTCCAGAGGTGGATGAAGAGGCCGGGGCTGCAGCAGAAAAGGAAGCAGGAGGGGCCAGAGACCTTTCTTGGTTTTTGAGGTGTCTACTCCACTGCAGCTCGTGCCTAGCACTTAAATGCCTAGTCATGCAGGTTGTGCTCAGGTTGAGAACGTTTATGCCTCGCTTCAGGCTCTGATTGCACAGCGTGCAAACCACTCGTGTCCTGTCGTCAGCACATTTTCTGAAGAACTGCCACGCCAGGGAACTCCTTGGAGCTGGCTTTGCTGTGCTCGGTCCCTTGCTGCGGTCGGCAGTAGCAGGTGTACTGTCTAGAGGATGGCCTCTCCGCTTTTGCACCCTGCTCCCTCTTCTGCTGGGCTGGTGGCTCTGTGCGACAACAGCCTCTTCCTCCGAACTACATAGGTCACTCGCATGACCTTGATTCCATGTGGGGTCGAGGACCTCTTCGTCCTCCACATCATCTTACACCCAGTCTTCACCCCTGCCCTCCTTGTCGGTCTGCACACTTTTGAAAGCCCCAGCAGTTGGCACCTGTGTTTAGTCATCATCTGAGACGTGCTGTGATGGTCCTCCCATGTACTCATCTTGAAAGATAAGTGGTTGGGCATCGGTGCACTCAATCTCTTCCACTTCTGGGGCAGGGCTAGTTGGATGGCCCTGGGAAACCCTGCTAACAGAGTCATCAAAAAGCAGAAGAGACTGCTGCATGACTTGTGGCTCAGACTGCTTGCCTGATTTGCAAGGGGGTGAGGTGAAAGACTGATAGACATGGGCTGTAGGTGCCAACTCTGATCTTTCAGCAGGAGAATTGGTAAGAGACAATGTGAAGGAACTGAAGGCACTGTCAGCAACCCAATCTACTATTGCCTGTACTTGTTCAGGCCTCACCATTCGTAGAGCAGCATTAGGTTTGACCAAATACCGCTGCAGTTTCTCTCGCCTACTCGCACCTGAGGAAGGGGTTTCACTTGTGTGTGTAGCTGGCACAGATTGACCACGTTCTCTCCCTGCAACAGGAGCTCCACCAGCAGCACTACGACCTGGGCCACGTCCCTTATTTGACGGTCTCCTCATATTTCTCAAATTTAGGATCTTGCCCTAAATTGGTGTTTAATTAATAGCAGAATAGAACAACAGTATGTACAGGGTGTATCTCACACGCCCTGTGTCACGCTGGGTAGGATACAAGATACAATAGAAACACAGAAAACCATGAAACAAGTGTCTAGGCCAGAAGCTGTGGATAAAGGTGACCTCCTAGCAAATCCCTACCAACTTCCCTGGACTTCTGTGCCCACGTTCAGACCCTGAAGGTGGGAATAAACGTGCCCCCGTGCCTAAGACTGAAGAAATCCTAAGATCCCTAAGATAGTGGAAAAAGGGAAAAGAGACAGCCTACTTCCTCAAGCAAGGAGGGAGCAGGTGTCTCCCTAACAGCCTAGACAGAACACAAGAGAGAAACAAAACCAACTTATCTGTAGCTGAGCAGAAACAGCAATTCCTTCCTCTGAGCAAGATAGAAGCTATAACCCGCACAGGACACAGGGAAAGGGAGTAATTTAAACTCATACAAACGACCCCACCCAGTGCACCTGGAAGGAGGCGGATACAGCTCAAATCCAAACCCAAAACAAAACAAACTACACATGTGCTGCTAGCCTGGCAGACCTCCGCACATAACCTGAGCAGGGCATGACACCCTGATCCAGACTAGGCCTCAATTGAATTTGTTTGCCCAAAATGGCTGTATTTCAAATACCTGAATAGAGCCCCTGTATATAAAGGATGTATCTCACATGCCCTGAGCCACACTAGGCCGCAATTAAAGAATTGTGCCCAAAATGGCTGTATTTCAAATAACTGAATATAACCCCTGTATTTAAAGGGTGTATCTCACACGCCCTGAACCACACTAGGCCGCAATTAAAGATTTCTGCCCAAAATGGCTGTATTTCAAATAACTGAATATAACCCCTGTATATAAAGGGTGTATCTCACAATGAAATCTGCAGCAAAGGCTGCCCAATTTTTTTTTTTGTTTGTTTAATAACTGAATATGACAGCAGTATATAACACTGGATTTTCAAACGTCTGTGATGCTGCAAGGGCGGAAAAACTGTGTATTTTGGCAAAAAAGTGTGTTTTTAAAAATGAAGAAAATTATGGCTGTATTTCTAGCTTAAATTGCACACTGATCCAGTTGTTGTATATTACCAAAAGCGTTTTTTTTTTCACTAACAGAATATGAAAGCTGTATATAACGTTTGAATTTCACACATCCAGATGCAGCTAGGGATCTAAAATAGTGTATTTTGCACAAAAAGGGTGCACCAGATGTTGTATATTGCCAAAAAAGGGTGATTTTTTACAACCAGATTATTAGTGCAGTTTTTCAAGATTGAATTTCAATGTCACAAAAGCTCAGATGCAGTGCTGGTGCACCGAGCTTGCATAAAATGGCCGCCGCCCACCTAACTAACAGATGGATAAAATTCTTTTTTTTCGGTCACTGGGCTCAGGGCAGGGTAAAAAGATTGTGCCCTGCACCCACACAACTAAATGTATGTCGATCGCTGAGTTAGATTCACGTTCTGAGTCAAAGATTCTCTCCTATTCTCTCCCTGAAATCACCAGCCGCATCCTTTCCCTACACTAGTAACAGCAGAGTGACGTGCAGTGCTACGTGACACCAGCTTATATTGAGGCTGGGTCACATGCTGTACTGGCCAATCACAGTTATGCCATTAGTAGGTATGGCTTGTTGATTGGCTGCTCTGCAGCGTTTCAAAAAGCACCAAGAAAGCGCCGAACAACGAACCCGAACCCGAACTTTTACTAAAATGTTCGGGTTCGGGTCCGGGGTCCAAAAATCCTAAAGTTCGGTACGAACCCAAACATTACAGTTCGGGTTCACTCAACCCTAATTAAGATCTCATGGATTAAATGTAGACTTCAAACCATGGCTATTTACTTGAATGTGTACTTTTGAATCCTCGCTGTCATTCCTCCTGTGTGTAAATTGGTGCTTCTATTCTATTATGGAAATAATTCATACTGTTTTATCTCTTGCAGAATTGGGGAAAAGTTGACGCTATATATGGAAAGTCGGCATGGATTAGCGGTTCACATGGATTTTTTGGGTATATTTTTTCATTTTTTCATTTTTTCTCAATTTATTAATTAAAAATCTTACATATATATTTTCTTCACTTTATTATTAATTCTCTATTGAATCTTTTGATTTATGCCATGCATTATGGGGAATGGAAACTATAAGATATATATATATATATATATATATAAATATACACTCACCTAAAGAATTATTAGGAACACCTGTTCTATTTCTCATTAATGCAATTATCTAGTCAACCAATCACATGGCAGTTGCTTCAATGCATTTAGGGGTGTGGTCCTGGTCAAGACAATCTCCTGAACTCCAAACCTAATGTCAGAATGGGAAAGAAAGGTGATTTAAGCTATTTTGAGCGTGGCATGGTTGTTGGTGCCAGACAGGCCGGTCTGAGCATTTCACAATCTGCTCAGTTACTGGGATTTTCACGCACAACCATTTCTAGGGTTTACAAAGAATGGTGTGAAAAGGGAAAAAACATCCAGTATGCGGCAGTCCTGTGGGCAAAAATGCCTTGTGGATGCTAGAGGTCAGAGGAGAATGGGCCGACTGATTCAAGCTGATAGAAGAGCAACGTTGACTGAAATAACGACTCGTTACAACCGAGGTATGCAGCAAAGCATTTGTGAAGCCACAACACGCACAACCTTGAGGCGGATGGGCTACAACAGCAGAAGACCCCACCGGGTACCACTCATCTCCACTACAAATAGGAAAAAGAGGCTACAATTTGCACGAGCTCACCAAAATTGGACTGTTGAAGACTGGAAAAATGTTGCCTGGTCTGATGAGTCTCGATTTCTGTTGAGACATTCAAATGTTAGAGTCCGAATTTGGCGTAAACAGAATGAGAGAACATGTGTCCATCCTCTGATGGCTACTTCCAGCAGGATAATGCACCATGTCACAAAGCTTGAATCATTTCAAATTGGTTTCTTGAACATGACAATGAGTTCACTGTACTAAAATAGCCCCCACAGTCACCAGATCTCAACCCAATAGAGCATCTTTGGGATGTGGTGGAATGGGAGCTTCGTGCCCTGGATGTGCATCCCTCAAATCTCCATCAACTGCAAGATGCTATCCTATCAATATGGGCCAACATTTCTAAAGAATGCTATCAGCACCTTGTTGAATGAATGCCACGTAGAATTAAGGCAGTTCTGAAGGCAAAAGGGGGTCCAACACCGTATTAGTATGGTGTTCCTAATAATTCTTTAGGTGAGTGCATATATATATGGATTATTTATCTTTATTACAGTGAGGGGTATATCTTGGGTTCGACTGTCCAAATAGATACACATGGGGATAGTCAGGTGGACAGTGGGTTGCCTCGTACAACTACAACGGTAACGGGACATCCACGTCTCTCTGAAATATGGTGACTAGACTTTGCAGAGTTGCATTGGGTGTCTAGGAATAGATACACAGCAACTAACTGCGAGTTTCCAATATGTTGTCATGTGGTGAAGCCAGATGATACACTTTGGAGTCTCCAATGAATGGTTGACTGTACAATTTGGGATTACTACTTGTTGGGAATGCACAGTGCATCCAGGAATGGATCCACAGTGTTACCAGCAGGTCCCGGTTATAACCACATGCGGTGACATCCGTGTGATATATGTAAGACTTAGACCAATATATAGCGGATCGGCCCCTTGATATACTCCTCTGGTTTATGGGATATGTGTAGTCAGGATCATTAATAAGTCCCCTTTTTTATTATTCGATCCATTTCCCCTGTACGCATGGCATATTCAATTGTGCATTTATAATTTTAAGTATACACTAATTTTCCTTTTAAATAATGGCAAATGTTATGCTGATTGATGTCTATTGTTACTTTTGTGTTATGCTATGCGTTACTTCTAATGACATACAGTAGTCCCTGCTATAATACGGGGCTTGCGTTCCAGACTTCTCTGTAGTGGAACTCATCATGTCACTCCGATGCGGTCACATGATCGGACTTACGATCATGTGACTTAATGTGCGATCGCGATAATGTTCCTGGAAGCGCATTGTACTATTGGCATCGGTGTCCTGACATGCGCATTGAAAAAAGTTAATTGATCAATCTACTCAAAAGCCCCGATAGAGACCCTCGGGATGTAAATACAAACACTCAACGGTCATTAGACCAAAAATATCCCTTTAGGGGTCTCTACTAAATAAGTGTAGAATAAAATTGTATCTTTATTTCATCATTTAAAACACTCAGTGTCTGGAAAAAAGGATTTGTTAAAACTATCAGTCCACAGTAGGGTTTGATGCTGGTTAACCTAGTGGCTGCTAGTAGTTGCTAACGGTATCTGAGGGGTTGATGTCAACCCTAATGACTGTTATAACCACAGCCAAGTACTCTGTGCACGATATTAGGAGACAAGTCGGATGATTTGTGTTATTATATTATTGTTAGTTTTAATAAGGGTATGACATATCCCTAATTTATCAAGGTATGTATAAGCTGTTGGCAACAATGTGTAGCTTTTAGTGACAATAGGGTCAGGCAGACACTGCAGTGATTTGTCTGTACTTAGTCCATTTACAGTACACATGCATACAGCCTTTTTTTGGTATCGGGCATGCACTGTTAGTGATTTAATGGTACTGAAATTAACTCTTTTGCAGTTAATTTGTGCCTGTTCATGTCACAGGCTTAGCACTTGTATCAATTGCCCTGAAGGTATAGCAATGTGCACTGAGCATCAAGGCTTAGTTGGAAACACTGTTGCTACACACTGTCTGAGCGCTGCCCCTATCTGTCCTCTGTCTCAACCATACAGTAACAGACCTACATGACCACACATACATCTGACTAATTGGCCCTCAGCTACACCCATCGCTCACTAGGATTCCTAACTTGAAATGTCTAAAACAGAAGCGCAGCACTATTGCACCCCTCCCGACATGTTTCGCCACAGAAGTGGCTTCGTCGGGGGATGTGGGGTACTAGCGGACTAGAGGGATATTTTTTGGTCTAATGACCGTTGAGTGTTTGAAAAAAGTTAAACGTCAATTCCATGTGGACCGGGCCCCTGCCGACTCTATGGTTTCCTTCTCATATGTTTTTATTAATGACACCTGCACTAAGGTAATTTTTTAAGACATTGGCACATATGTTTTTAATTACATTGATGACATCACTTGTGCTGCTACACAGTTAAAATCTATATAGTTTATTTCATTGAATTATTCATATATTCTATATTTGGTTATATGCTCCCATCTAGTGGCCATTTTTGGTTATGCACTTGTTTTTCTGTCTATGATATATGTCATTCATTTCATTGCTCCACCCCTTCTTCTGTGTACCAAACTTCCTGTTTCTTCATACTGCTCCAGGGATTTGCACAGGTACACATGTATTCTCATGTACGCTTACAAAAGCATCATCTTTTGACCGCACAATACCAGAATCCATCTGTTCTGCTGTACTCTGTTATCTGGCCTACAGAATAAAGGAACTTACACGGATAAACTCGATGTTGGTGAGTTCAAGCTATCTGATAAGGATTCTCCGCAGTGATTATATCTGCCTATACAGGCCAGGCATAGAGGTCTATTACAGCATAGAGGTCGCTATTACAACAATCCTAGTCAGAATAGTCAAAAGATGCATAGAATTCCTACAGCCTGCTGTGTATATGTGTGTGCCTAATCTACAATCAAGCTCAGTGCCATCCGCCATCTTGTGAAAGCACATGGTCGCACAAGCTTACTGCACTTCAAGTGAATGTTGAAAACTGTTTCTCTACATTGCACTGTGTTACCTCACCTGTCCAAGCTGCTGTTCGTCTTCTTAAAGAGACAGCACCATTTTTTGAAAAACCGTAAAAAATGTCTAGACAAGGCTCTGAACACTCTTTTATGGCTGAACAAATGCAGATACATCATGCCTCTAAACCGGTAGATATACAGGGAGCAGATTCTGCAGTTATTACTGAACAGAGTGTAAGACCCAAATGTACAATAAAACCAACACAGAAACTAAGAAAAAACTATGAAGCCACTAGAGATGAGTTCTCCAGCAATCTGTCAGACCTATGGGACAGAACCTCACACCGCATGTCTGTTTTGTCACACTCTAATGATCAACCAGCTGAAATAAGAGACTCTATAAATCACCTATTTGCTGTGTATTTACGCTACCAGCAGCTGTCTGAAAAATACTCAGCCTTCTTGTAGGACTCTAATATAGAGGATTCTTCAGCGGAACTGACCAGGACTGATGCATTGAACCAACAAAGGGATCTTGCAGTGCAAAATGCTAAGCTTAAGGCAGAACTCTAAATTATGCAACTGCAGGAGACCAGATCTTACAGATCCACCACAACCAAGCGCACTGCACTTTCTTCCAGATCCTCTTGTTCCAAAAGAACAACATTAAGCGACAAGTTAATAGAGGCCCGCGCTGATGCCGAATCAAAAAAGATGCAAAGATCCTTTACCAGAAAGCAAGCAGAGATGGAAGCTGAAACGGCAGCTCAACAAGCAGAGATGGCAGCTCGCCAAGTATAGATGGTAGCTCGTCAAGCAGAGATGGAAGCTCAAAGGGCAGCTCGTCAAGCATAGATGGAAGCTCAAAGGGCAGCTCAACAAGCAGAGATGGCAGCTCATCAAGCCAAGATGGAAGCTCAAAGCAAAGATTTACAAGCAGAGGCAGATTAAAAAAATAAAGATTCTGCAAATGGAAGGGGAGGAAGCAGCTTCCATAGCAAGGCTGAAAGTCCTTTAACAAGAAATGGGACAAAGTACTAATTCAGACTGCCTTATCCCAGCAGAACTGGAAGATCCAGCTGTACCTCCTACTAACAACACTGTTCTGACTCCCAACGCAGAGACCTCTCAGCTCTATATGTCTGAGCCTCTTCAAGTCTACAACACAAGTACTTCTATGCAGCAAACCGGATTAACTCATGTCAACAACAAGGTGACTTCCAGTGATAAGCCACAGCTCAAACCAAAGCCAGCACAAGCCTTAGAGACTACACCACAGTTAAACGCTCATGCAACATAATTTTATCCTGGTAAACCTCACCCTACATCACCAGAGAACGTTCAGACCCAAGGTGTTTTACAAGTTACTTTGACACCAAGGAGTGAGAGACCAGACATGAATGACTTTGCCAGATACATGGTACGCCGTGAGCTCATTAACACCAGCCGCTCAAGGTTTGACGACTGTCCAAAGAGCTACAGGGCCTGGAGATCAACCTTTAAAGCTACTATTGGTGATCTCAACCTTACTGATAAGGAAGAACTTGATTTGCTCATAAAGTGTCTGGGACCAGAATCTGCAGGTCGTCTTAAAAGAATCAGAACATTACATGTTGACCACCCAGATGCAGGTCTTGTTGCTGCCTGGGCAAGACTTGAGCAAGCCTATGGTTGCTCTGAAGCCATAGAAATTGCTCTATTCAAGAGACTGCAAAACTTCCCAAAAATAGGGAACAAAGACTATAGCAAGCTCCAAGATCTAAGTGACCTTCTCATGGAGCTATAGTTGGCAAAGACTGACCCACATCTACCTGGACTAAGCTTCCTGGACACCGCTCATGGTGTCAATTGCCATATGGCCTACAAGAGAAATGGGCACAACAGGGGTCAAGATACAAAAGAGACTATAATGTATCCTTTCCTCCATTCTCATATTTATGCAGGTTCTTTAGAGATTAAGGGCTCTTTCACACTTGCGTTCTTGTCTTCCGGCATAGAGTTCCGTCGTCGGGGCTCTATGCCGGAAGAATCCTGATCAGGATTATCCTAATGCATTCTGAATGGAGAGAAATCCGTTCAGGATGCATCAGGATGCATCAGGATGTCTTCAGTTCCGGAACGGAACGTTTTTTGGCCGGAGAAAATACCGCAGCATGCTGCGCTTTTTGCTCCGGCCAAAAATCCGGAACACTTGCCGCAAGGCCGGATCCGGAATTAATGCCCATTGAAAGGCATTGATCCGGATCCGGCCTTAAGCTAAACGTCGTTTCGGCGCATTGCCGGAGCCGACATTTAGCTTTTTCAGAGTGGTTACCATGGCTGCCGGGACGCTAAAGTCCTGGCAGCCATGGTAAAGTGTAGCGGGGAGCGGGGGAGCAGTATACTTACCGTCCGTGCGGCTCCCCGGGCGCTCCAGAGTGACGTCAGGGCGCCCCAAGCGCATGGATCATGTGATCACATGGATCACGTCATCCATGCGCATGGGGCGCTCTGACGTCACTCTGGAGCGCCCCGGGAGCCGCACGGACTGTAAGTATACTGCTCCCCCGCTCCCCGCTCCTACTATGGCAACCAGGACTTTAATAGCGTCCTGGGTGCCATAGTAACACTGAACGCATTTGGAAGACGGTTCCGTCTTCAAATGCTTTCAGTACACTTGCGTTTTTCCGGATCCGGCGTGTAATTCCGGCAAGTGGAGTACACGCCGGATCCGGACAACGCAAGTGTGAAAGAGGCCTTAGCCTGGATGAGAAACGATCAAAGCTTCAGCTTCAGTGAACCCAACCTGCCTGCTTCATTCTCACCATCATCAAGGTATGATAATACAGCAGTTAAACGTAGAGACTTAAATAGAGCAATATCTGTTAAAAGGACAGACATCTCACCCTCCACAACCTCACCTACTGATCAGGGCATTGTGGATGACAGAGATAAAGACCCTAATCGTCAGTGTCCTAGTCACAAGAAGCCTCACCCTCTTAAGAAATGTTGTGGGCTTAGGGCAAAGACTTTACAAGAGCGCAGGGAGATTCTCAGGAAACTTGGCATATGCTACAAGTGCTGTGCTTCTTATAGCTATTTTGCTAAAGACTGTAAAGTTGTCATTAAGTGCACGGAATGCGGTAGCGACAGACATGTTACAGTCATGCATCCTACGCCACTTCCAGACAACCCACAACATCTTCGAACCTCCACTCCCATCTAAAATCATGGCGGGGAGCAACAAGGTCATGCTCCAACCAAAGATAATGTCTCTTCTTCATGTACAGAAGTCTGTGGAGAAGGCAAGGGCCACAAATGCTGTACCAAGATATGTGTAGTCAAGATATACCCAAAGAGTCATTCTGAGAAAGCTGCTAGGATGTATGCTATAATAGATGAACAGAGCAACAGATCCCTGGTAGGATTTTTGGACCCCGAACCCAAACTTTTCTGTAAAAGTTCGGGTTCGGTGTTTGGCGATTTCTTAGCGCTTTTTGAAAAGCTGCAGAACAGCCAATCAACAAGCGTTTAACTTTGTGACCTTAGAAGCCATCACCGCCATGCCTACTAATGGCATGGCTATGATTACCCAGTGCAGCATGTGACCCAGCCTCTATATAAGCTGGAGTCACGTAGCGCTGCACGTCACTCTGCTGTGCTTAGTGTAAGGAGAGGATGATGCTGCTGCTGTGGGGGAGAGAATAGGACAGAATCTTTAATCAGAACTTCAATTGAACTCAGTGATCTACATAGATTTAGTTGTGTGGGTGGAATGAACAATCTTTTTACCCTGCCTTGAGCCCAGTGACAGAGAAAAATAACTTTTATCCATCTGTTAGTTAGGTGGGCAGAGGCGGCCATTTTATGCAAGCTCAGTGCACCAGCAGTGCATATGTGCTTTTGTGACATTCAAATCCAAGCTTGAAATACTGCAATAATAATCTGGTTTTAAAAAACACCCTTTTTTGGCAATATCCTACATCTGGTGCCTTTGCAGCATTAGGCTACTTTCACACTTGCGTTAGGAGCGGATCCGTCTGGTGTCTGTACAGACGGATCCGCTCCTATAATGCAAACACTTGCATCCGTTCAGAACGGATCCGTCTGCATAACAGTTTTTTTCAGATCTGATTTTTCACTTCGTGAAAACTCAGATCCGACAGTATATTCTAACACAGAGGCGTTCCCATGGTGATGGGGACGCTTCAAGTTAGAATATACTAAAAGAACTGTGTACATGACTGCCCCCTGCCAGGCAGCAGGGGGCAGACCACCCCCCTCCCTCCCCTGTATTTAACTCATTGGTGGCCAGTGCGGCCCCCCCTCCCTCCCCTGTATTTAACTCATTGGTGGCCAGTGCGGCCGGCCCCCCCTCCCTCCCCTATATTTAAATCATTGGTGGCCAGTGCGGCCGGCCCCCCCTCCCCCCCTGTTTTTAACTCATTGGTGGCCAGTGCGGCCGGCCCCCCCTCCCTCCCCCCCTGTTTTTAACTCATTGGTGGCCAGTGCGGCCGGCCCCCCTCCCCCCCCCCTGTTTTTAACTCATTGGTGGCCAGTGCGGCCGACCCCCCCTCCCTCCCCCCACTAATTAAAATCACCGACCCCCCATCATTGGTGGCAGCGGAGAATTCGCTGGGACTCCGATCGGTAACCATGGCAACCTGGACGCTACTGCATTCCTGGCTGCCATGGTTACTTAGCAATTTTAGAAGCATTATACTTACCTGCGATGTCTGTGACCGGCCGGGCGCTCCTCCTACTGGTAAGTGAAAGGTCTGTGCTATAAGCAATGCGCCGCACAGACCTTTCACTTACCAGTAGGAGGAGCGCCCGGCAGGTCACAGACATCGCAGGTAAGTATAATGCTTCTAAAATTGCTAAGTAACCATGGCAGCCAGGAATGCAGTAGCGTCCTGGTTGCCATGGTTACCGATCGGAGTCCCAGCGATTAAACTGGGACTTCGATCGGAACTCTCCGCTGCCACCAATGATGGGGGGTCGGTGATTTTAATTAGGGGGGGAGGCAGCACTGGCCACCAATGAGTTAAATACAGGGGAGGGAGGGGGGCCGCCGCACTGGCCACCAATGAGTTAAATACAGGGGAGGGGGGAGGGTCTGTCATGTACACAGTTCTTTTAGTATATTCTAACTTGAAGCGTCCCCATCACCATGGGAACGCCTCTGTGTTAGAATATACTGTCGGATCTGAGTTTCACGATCTAACTCAAATCCGATGGTATATTCTAACATAGAGGCGTTCCCATGGTGATGGGGACACTTCAAGTTAAAATATACCATCGGATTGGAGAAAACTCCAATCCGATGGTATATTAATAGGGACTCCTGACTTTACATTGAAAGTCAATGGGGGACGGATCTGTTTGCAATTGCACCATATTGTGTCAACGTCAAACGGATCCGTCCCCATTGACTTGCATTGTATGTCTGGACGGATCCGTTTGGCTCCGCACTGCCAGGCGGACACGAAAACGCTGCAAGCTGCGTTCAGGTGTCCGCCTGCTGAGCGGAACGGAGGCAAAACGGTGCCAAACTGATGCATTCTGAGCGGATCCGCATCCACTCAGAATGCATTGGGGCTGTACGGATCCGTTCGGGGCCGCTTGTGAGAGCCTTCAAACAGAACTCACAAGCGGAACCCCGAATGCAAGTGTGAAAGTAGCCTAAGTGTGCAATTTAAGCTAGAAATACAGCTACAATTTTCTGGGTTTTTAAAAACACCCTTTTTCGGCAAAATACACAATTTTACTGCCCTTGCTGCATCTGCATGTGTGAAATTCAAGCGTTCTATACAGCTGTCATATTCTGTTAGTAAAAAAAACACCCATTTTGGGCAAAATACTTAATATTGCAGCCCTTGCTGCATCTGTGATTGTTCAAAACAAGTTTGAAATACTTCGATAATTTTCTATGTTTTAAAAAACACCCATTTTGGGCAAAATACACAATTTTACAGCACTTGCTGCATCTGCCTGTGTGAAATTCAAGCATTATATACTGTTGTCATATTCTGTTAGTAAAAAAACACGAATTTTTGTCAAAAAACTTAATTTTGCAGCCTCTGCTGCATATGTCATTGTGAGATACACCCTTTAGATACTGTGGTTCTATTCTGCTATTAGAAGAACACCCATTTTGGGCAAAAATCTTTAATTGCGGCCTAGTCTGCATCTGTACGTGTGAGATACACCCTTTACATACTGTGGTTCTATTCTTCTATTAAGAAAACATCCATTTTGGGCAAAAATCTTTAATTGCGGCCTAGTCTGCATCTGTACATGTGAGATACACCCTTTAGATACTGTGGTTCTATTCGGCTACAAAAAAAACACCCATTTTGGGCAAGATCCTAAATTTGAGAAATATGAGGAGAGCGTCAAATAAGGGATGTGGCCCAGGTCATGGTGCTGCTGGTGGAGCTCCTGTTGCAGGAAGAGGACGTGGTCGATCTGTGCCAGCTACACGCACAAGTGAAACACCTTCATCAGGTGCGAGTAGGCGACAGAACCTGCAGCGGTATTTGGTTGGGCCTAATGTGGCTCTACGAATGGTGGAACAAGCACAGGCTATAGTAGATTGGATTGCTGACAGTGCCTCCAGTTCCTTCACGTTGTCTCCCATCCAGTCTCCTGCTGAAAGATCAGAGTTGGCACCTGCAGCCCATGTCCAGCAGTCTTTCGCCTCACCCACTTGCAAATCAGCCAAGCAGTCTGAGCCACAAGTCATGCAGTCTCTTCTGCTTTTTGATGACTCTGTTACCAGGGTTTCCCAGGGCCATCCACCTAGCCCTGCCCCAGAAGTGGAAGATGTTGAGTGCACCGATGCCCAACCACTTATGTTTCAAAATGAGTACATGGGAGGACCACCGCAGCACGTCTCGGATGATGACGAAACACAGGTGCCAACTGCTGTGGCTTTCGAAAGTGTGCAGACCGACAAGGAGGGCAGGGGTGAAGACTGGGTGGAAGATGATGTGGAGGACGATGAGGTCCTCGACCCCACATGGAATCAAGGTCATGCGAGTGACCTGTGTAGTTCGGAGGAAGAGCCGGTGGTCACACAGAGCCACCAGCACAGCAGAGGAGGGAGCAGGGTGCAAAAGCGGAGCGGCCGTCCCCTAGACATTACGCCTGCTGCTACCCACCGCAGCAAGGGACCGAGCACACCAAAGCCAGCTCCAAAGAGTTCCCTGGTGTGGCAGTTCTTCAGACAATGTGCTGACAACAAGAAATGAGTTGTTTGCACGCTGTGCAATCAGAGCCTGAAGCGGGGCATAAACATTCTCAACCTGAGCACAACCTGCATGACCAGGCATCTAAGTGAAAAGCACGAGCTGCAGTGGAGTAGACACCTCAAAAACCTCCTCCTGCTTCCTCTTCTGCTGCAGTCTAAGCCTCTTCATTCACCTCTGGAGTGACAGTGCCACCTTCCACCCCGCACCACCATCTGGGTCACCAAGCATCTCCATAATGTCCCACGGAAGCGTTCAGCTCTCCATCTCCCAAACACTGGAGCAGAAGAGGAAGTACCCCCCTACCCACCCGCGATCCCTGGCCCTGAATGCCAGCATTTCAAAATTACTGGCCTTTGAAATGCTGGCATTTCGTCTAGTGGAGATGGAGAGTTTTAAAAGCCTGTCCCACAGTACATCGTGCCCAGCCGCCACTACTTTTCCAGGCGATCCATCCCTTCCCTGCACAACCAAGTAGGGGACAAAATCAGGTGTGCACTGCGCAACGCCATCTGTGGCAAGGTGCACCTCAATACAGATACGTGGTCCAGTAAGCACGGTCAGGGACGTTATATCTCCATAACAGCACACTGGGTCAATGCAGTGGCAGCTGGGCCTGAGGCGGATAGCAGTTTGCCGCATGTCCTTCCACCACCAAGGATTGCAGGGCGCTTCAGTTTGCCTCCTGTTGCTTCCTCCTCCTACTCCGCTTCCTCATCCTCTACCTCTCCTCATCCGCACCAGCACAGCCAGGGGTAAACGACAGCAGGCAGTTTTAAAACTTATCTGTTTGGGTAACAAACCCCACACCGCGCAGGAGCTGTGGACGGGCCTTGAACAACAGACCGATGAGTGGTTGGTGCCAGTGAGCCTCAAGCCCGGCCTGGTGGTGTGCGATAATGGGCAAAATCTTGTAGCAGTTCTGGGAATAGCCGGTTTGACGCACATCCCTTGCCTGGCGCATGTGCTGAATTTGGTGGTGCAGAGATTCCTTAAAAATTTCCCCGATATGTCAGAGCTGCTGCATAAAGTGCGGGCTATCTGTGCGCACTTTCGGCGTTCTCACCCTGCTGCTGCTTGCCTGTCAGCGCTGCAGCGTAACTTTGGCCTTCCCGCTCACCGCCTCATATGCGACATGCCCACAAGGTGGAACTCCACCTTGCACATGCTGGCCAGACTGTGCGAGCAGCAGCAGGCGATAGTGGAGTTTCAACTGCAGTATGCACGGGTGAGTCGCTCTGCGGAACAGCACCACTTTACCACCAATGACTGGGCCTCCATGCGAGACCTGTGTTCCTTGTTGCGCTGTTTCGAGTACTCTACCAACATGTCCAGTGCCGATAACGCCGTTCTCAGTGTTACTATCTCACTTCTATGCCTCCTTGAAAAAACGCTGCTGGCAATGATGGAAGAGGATGTGGCACAGGAGGATTATGAGGAAGAGGGATAATTTTATAGAGTTTCTTGCCAGTCATTCACAAGTGGCTCCGAGGGTGGGTTCCTGCAGCCACAAACACCAGGTACACAATTGTCCATCCATGGCACAGTTCTGGAGGATGACAAGGTTGAGGATGTGGAGGAGGAGGAACCATGTTCACAGCAGGGTGGCACCCAGACCAGCTCATGGCCCTCACTTGTGCGTGGCTGGGGGGATACAGAGGACACAAACGATACACCTCCCACAGAGGACAGCTTTTCATTGCCCTTGGGCAGCCTGGCACACATTAGCAATTACATGCTGCAGTGTCTCCGCAACGACCGCCAAGTTGCCCACATTTTTACTTGTGCTGATTACTGGGTGCCACGCTGCTGGATCCCCATTACAAGGGCATCGTACCGTCCATAATTCTGTCACTGGAGCATGATCGTAAGATGCGCGAGTACAAGCGCACGCTGGTAGACGTGCTGCTGGTGGCATTCCCACCTGACAGCGGGGGCACAGTGGAAGCACAAGGCGAAGGCAGAGGAGGAAGAAGAGGTCGCCAACGCAGCTGGGGCACCGCCAGCACCTCAGAAGGCAAGGTTAGCATGGCCGAAATGGGCAAAAGCTTTGTCAGCACGCCACAACAACCAGCACCACCAGCTGATATGGAACATCTTAGCAGGAGGCAGCATTTCACCAACGTGCCTACACACATGCCTACACGTACTGAATGACGGGTCTGCCCCCTTCATCTTCTGGGTCTCCAAATTGGGCACATGGCCTGAGTTTGCCCTTTACGCCTTAGAGGTGCTGGCCTGCCCTGCAGCCCGTGTATCATCTGTACGTGTGTTTAGCACGGCAGGGGGCGTCATCACAGACAAGCGCAGCCGCCTGTCCACAGCCAACGTGGACAAGCTCATGTTCATTAAAATGAACCAGGCATGGATCCCACAGGACTTGTTTGTACCTTGTGCAGAAAAGACATGTATACCTGCCTTAAGCAGCCATTGTTATACTGCAGTGCAATTGCTCATTCTTCTATTTTGGATATTTCATACTCTTTTGGAGTGTACCCTAATTTAAACAAAATTAAATTAAACCAAAAACCAGTGTTTGCTACCTCGTCCTCCTCCACCGCTGCTTCCACCTACACCGCTACGTCCACCGCCTCCTCAAACTTCTACTCCATATGGACCTCCACCTCATAAATCAAGTTTTTTTTATTTATGGGAGAGGCTTAAAGGCAACAGACGAGGAGAAGCGCTTACCCCTGACCTAAGCTGGCTGTGTTGTGCCGGGAGCCAGGAACGAGGGTAAGCTTAGCAGTGGGCGTACCCTAAAGGGAGTTTGAAGAAAAATGGGGGGTGGGTAGGTGTGAACAGAAGCGCCCTGAGGAGCTGGGGGCCGGCGCTTATGAAGGTCAGGCGCCCCTCCCACAAATTCAGGCTGACTTTTCAGCCTTCCAACTTATGGGAGAGGCTTAAAGGCAACAGACGAAGAGAAGCGCTTACCCCTGACCTAAGCTGGCTGTGTTGTGCCGGGATCCAGGAGCGAGGGTAAGCCTAGCAGTGGGCAAAAAGAAACGAGGAGAGCTGAGCAGTGTCAAAACGTTTAATTTCTCTCAGAGCACGAGTTTACAGAAAGCCTGGGAAATCTCAACATTCGGATTTGGAATGTACCTTGTGAAACAAGACGAACGCCAGCGACCCATGCTTTTGATCACGTGCGCCGGGAACCCATTTTTTTAAGCTGCGGACGCAGCCCCAATCCGGAATGAATGCCCAATGATGACCAGCGGGTTGTAGCCGAGACCTGCAGCCAGCGTCCTGATGTGGGATATGAACTGGACTGAAGACAGGAAATTCCCATGGAAAGGCAACGGTGGGCCCTCTAGGGGGGTATTTTGCAGCAGTGCTAGCGATTGTTTGAGGACCATTAACGGACACCAATCGTTGGAAGTTTGGAAAAATCCGACCTCAGTGGGAGGCCCATGTTGATTGGACTTAGTGGATGGTAGCCGGAGGACAATGGTCATGGACCCAGGACAATTGCCGCACCTGCAAGCCCTGAAGTTTGGAGGAGGTGCTGGTGAACTCGCCTGTCCTAAGGAACCCATAAAACCCGAGGTACCTAGCCGCCTTAATGATTAAGCTAGGAGAGTGCCCAAAAGGATGTCCATCCAGTTTGGACGAAAATCTCCTGAACATCTCGCCGGAGACAGGCTGTCTTCGGGCAGTAGGGGCATCCCCGCTCTTCTGGATTCCCCTAAGAGCCGCCTTAATCGCTTGAACTGAAAAAATGGAACCTCCGTTTGGACTACGAAGCATGGAGCAGTGCTGGATCCCAGCTAAGTACAGCCTAATGGTGTTGTACGACAGCCTGAGGTCGCGATGACAGTGGGCTATGAACGCCGGGATGTAGGAGATATCGTCCAAGCAACCCAGCGGGTGGGACCTGGAGAAAACTTCATAAACCTTAAAGCCGGCTCGGAAATTCCTGGCGGTGTTGGAGGAGAGGGAATGTTGTACCAGGTTCCTGGCGTGAGAAAGGAGGTACTCTAATTCAGCACCAGGGGATGGAAGACTGCAAGGACCTATCCTGGATGGGATTGACAGATCTAGGGCACCAGTCCGAGGAGTGGAAAATGGACTGGCCCACTGAACATGACGGGGCCCTAATACCCGCAAAGTGGCGGCAAAAAGCTCCATATCACTGTTGGCCCAGTTGGTGACAAACTGGAAATGAACCAGGGCAGCAGCAGCCTTAGCCGAGAAGGAGCGGTGGTAATCATAAAATGACGGGCCACCATACTTGTGCCCCAGGTCAGTGACAAGGTAGAGGTATGAGTCTAGTTCCTCTCTCCTTCTAGGCTGGGCTGAGCACACAATGTCCCTAAACAGGCTGAAAGCCAACACAAATTCCGGGATGGTGAGCTTCCTGTTAAGCCTTGCGTCCTTGGCCTTCAGAACGAGGGAGACGTCACCACAGTTAATGACCCTGTTCTCAGGGAGATCTTGTGATTCGATAAGGATGGAAGCCAAGTTCACATCCTTCCCAGCCAGGATGTCTTTTTTTGATGCCGTCTGGGATGAAATGGGCCGGGGCCACCTGGGGAGTGAAAATGGTAATACCTAGGGAGGCCCCCTGAGGAACGCCGGACCCTGCCGGAGGGTGTGACGCCAGGGGGGAGGCCGGGGCCCGAGATTCCAGCACCGACACCCTGGACTGAGCATCTGCCACTGCGCAGACCAAGGAGTCAATAGTGGCTTGTAAATGTGACAGCGACTGCTGAATGGACGTGGTCCCTGGCTGGACACCTGACGGGCCCGGGGTGGTCATCAACAGTTTATATAGTTCTGCTCTGCGAGCAGAGGCCGGGTGAGGGATGCCTCTCCTATTAAGTTCTGTGGTGAGTCTGGGAATCGTCCAGCATCTCAGGGACACGGTGCCAGACTGGCCCGAGACGGACGTTCCAGGGAGTGACATGGTGTCCTCCGTATTTGAAGCATGCGACCTGCTTAACCTGAGGTTGACGGATGATACCTGTGCCGATGTCTTGGGTCACCTGACCTCGGCCCGATGTCGGATAAATGAGACAGGCAAGAAAACGTTCCTGGGAGACAAATCCATAAGAGTCGAAAGGGGGACTAGCTGGGAAGATGACAGCCTGGGCGATCCAGGAGGCAGAGGTAGGTGCAAGCCTGGGCGATCCAGGAGGCAGAGGTAGGTGCGAGCCTGGGCGATCCAGGAGGCAGAGGTAGGTACGAGCTTGGGCGATCCAGGAGGCAGAGGTAGGTGCGAGCCTGGGCGATCCAGGAGGCAGAGGTAGGTGCGAGCCTGGGCGATCCAGGAGGCAGAGGTAGGTGCGAGCCTGGGCGATCCAGGAGGCAGAGGTAGGTGCAAGCCTGGGCGATCCAGGAGGCAGAGGTAGGGTTGGGCGATATACCGGTATCACGATATACCGCGGTATTAAAAAAACGGCGATATGGCGATATCGCCCTTTCCTAAATACCGCGGTATTTTGTGACGTCATAGAAGCGGTCATGTGCGCTGACCGCTTCTAAATCTGCGGCCGCCCGCCCCAGCATGAACCGATACGGGACATTTGCAGAGTACTTGTACTCGTGCAAATGTCCCCGATACCTGCTGACCGCTTGCGGCGGCTCTCTCAGCAGTTCGGCCGGCGTGGGGGAGGGAAGGAATTCTGTGACTCGCATTCCCGGCACCCGACCTCTGAGAGGACGCTGTGATCCGCGCAATTAACCCCTCAGGTGATCACAGCGTCCTCTCAGAGGTCGGGTGCCGGGAATGTTCTTAAGTCCCTGCATTGGTGGCAGTGGGCCCCCCTCCTCCCTCCCTCCCCAGTATTAATCATTGGAGGCCACAGGGTCCCCCTCCCCCCCATCATTGGTGGCAGTTTGCAGTTCCGATCGGAGTCCCAGCAGTGTAATGCTGGGGCTCCGATCGGTTACCATGGTAGCCAGGACGCTACTGAAGCCCTGGCTGCCATGGTATGTTAGTGAGCAGCATTATACTCACGTGAGTCGTGGCCGCCGGGCGCTCCATCTTCTGTCTGTGCGGCGCATTGCTAAGGCTTATAGCATTAGCAATGCGCCGCACAGACAGAAGATGGAGCGCCCGGCGGCCACGACTCACGTGAGTATAATGCTGCTCACTAACATACCATGGCAGCCAGGGCTTCAGTAGCAACCTGGCTACCATGGTAACCGATCGGAGCCCCAGCATTACACTGCTGGGACTCCGATCGGAACTGCAAACTGCCACCAATGATGGGGGGGAGGGGGACCCTGTGGCCTCCAATGATTAATACTGGGGAGGGAGGGAGGAGGGGGGCCCACTGCCAACAATGATGGGGGGAGGACCCTGTGGCCTCTAATGATTAATACTGGGGAAGGAGGGGGGGCCCACTGCCACCAATGATGGGGGGATGACCCTGTGGCCTCCAATGATTAATACTGGGGAGGGAGGGAGGAGGGGGGCTCACTGCCACCAATGATGGGGGGTCGACCCTGTGGCCTCCAATGATTAATACTGGGGAGGGAGGGAGGAGGGGGGCCCACTGCCAACAATGATGGGGGGAGGACCCTGTGGCCTCTAATGATTAATACTGGGGAAGGAGGGGGGGGGCCCACTGCCACCAATGATGGGGGGATGACCCTGTGGCCTCCAATGATTAATACTGGGGAGGGGGGGCCCACTGCCACCAATGATGGGAGGGGGACCCTGTGGCCACTGCCACCAATGATTAATACTAGGGAGTGGGGGTGGAGTTACCAGAGGGGGCTGATAAGAGGGAGAGGCTGGGAGGCACATGAGGGGCTGATCAGAGGCTGGGGGCTGTTTTTTGGACTTTTGGTCAGTGGTCACAAAATGTGTTATTTATTTAATTGTTATAATTGGTATCAGTGAGTACTTAAATAAGAGTATCGGTACTCGGTCTAAAAAAAAATTGTATCGGGACATCCCTACTATAAACCACTCGTTCTGGTACAGAATTAACCCTGTAATGTTTTTGTTACTAGAAGTCAATTGACTAGTTACAGATACCCGAAATGGTGAAAAATGACATATAAAAGTATAACAATTAACGTCTCCTTGTGGCTGCCCCCATACAGTATACGGTAACGTCTCCTTGTGGCTGCCTGGCTGCCCCATACAGTATAACGTCTCCTTGTGGCTGCCCGACTGCCCCCATACAGTGTAACGTCTCCTTGTGGCTGCCCGGCTGCCCCCATACAGTGGAACGTCTCCTTGTGGCTGCCCCATACAGTATAACGGCTCCTTGTGGCTGCCCCATACAGTATAACGGCTCCTTGTGGCCCCAAGTGTTTTTTTCTTCTAAATGGGCATTTATCGCGATATATATCGTTATCGCGATAAATTTCTTAATATCGTTATCGTGGGAATATTTTTGATATCGTCCAACCCTAGGCAGAGGTAGGTGCAAGCCTGGGTGATCCAGGAGGCAGAGGTAGGTGCGAGCCAGGGAGATCCAGGAGGCAGAGGTAGGTGCACATACATATCTCACATGGCCCTGCCGCCATTACAGGTCAGTACAGATAATTGCAGTCCATAATCAGTAAAGGTGACTGCGCATGGGGTGAGGTAAGGTCTTAACTACGTCTGACAAGACCCCAAACTCTCTTCACCTCAGAAACCGTAAATAGCGCGCTCCCGCGTGCCTAATGACAAACATGGGAGTACCCCCTACGAGCGGAGACAGAGAACAGCTTTTAATCATATACATAACAATGCGTGGCCCGGCAGAGTGTGCACTTCAACTGTCTGGTTGTTTGGCAATACCGCAAAGTTTCAACAATACCCGCAAATTATGTATGGGCCATTTACAGTTCATAAATGGTTGCTGCTCAGGGGCTGGACACCCCTACCTACACCATATGTGGGGTAGTGGTTTATCTGACGTGCGTACCATGCTGCCCTCCCCCAGAGCAGGGAGACATGTGAAGATGGCTTGGGGGGGTTATGTGGTAGCTGTCACATGAGTGGTGGGCTTTGTAGTAGTTGGTTGCGTTATGGTTGGGGGTGAACTGAGGGACGAGCCGTGTGTGGGTAGCAGGGACCGGGTCTGAGAGCAGATATCGATGTGCGTTCCACGCTGGAATGCACGCCGAACCCGCGATCGGAAGCCTGGAAAATGGGGGCCCGGGTCGGAGGGCTCCTGTGGGGGGGTAATAGCTTGCGGGGAGAGCGCTTACCTGTCCTGAAGCCGCCTGACCGTGGAGAGACCGCCGTGCCTATAGTAAATTCCAGCGTGCGCTCCACGCTGGAACACACGCCGACCTCGTGACCGGAAGCCGGAGCCTGTGCCGCTGCTCGGGGAGCCCAGTGTAGGGAACAAGGAGTGCCTGCATGATACCTTCCCTGGGGAGAAACCTGCGAAGTACAAGGCGGCAGCAGCTGTGGTACCAGCGGGCGACTTCTTATCCAGCGTGTGAACAGAAGCGCCCTGAGGAGCTGGGGGCCGGCGCTTATGAAGGTCAGACGCCCCTCCCACAAATTCAGGCTGACTTTTCAGCCTTCTAACTTGTACCTATTTTATTTTATGTCATTTCACTAATGTCTGGTAAATTTTCTGGTGAAATTCACAAATTTTTGAATGTGATATACCTCTGCTATACCTAGTAGACATGTAAGAAAGATTCACTAATTTGTATGTTACATTTTTGGGTGAAATTCACAAATTTTTGGGTGTGATATAACAATGCTATACCTAGTAGACAGGTTAAAAAAAATCACTAATTTGTCTGTTACATTTTTGGGTGAAATACACAAATTTTTGGGTGTGATATACCCATGCTCTACCTAGTAGACAGGTAATAAAAATTCACTAATTTGTCTGTTACATTTTCGGGTGCAATTCACCAATTTTTGGGTGTGATATACCACTGCTATACCTAGTAGACAGGTAAAAAAAAACACAAATTTGTCTTTTACATTTTTGGGTGAAATTCACCAATTTTTGGGTGTGATATACCCATGCTCTATCTAGTAGACAGGTAAAAAAAAATCCCTAATTTGTCTGTTACATTTTTCGGGTGAAATTCACAATTTTTTGGCTGTGATATACCACTGCTATTCCTAGTAGACAGGTACAAAAAAATCAATAATTTGTCTGTTACATTTTCGGGTGAAATTCACAAATTTTTGGCTGTGACATACCCCACACCAATTTTTGGGTGTGATATACCACTGCTATACCTAGTTGACAGCTTAATAAATTTCACTAATTTTTCTGTTCGATTTTCGGGTGACATTTAACAATTTTGGCTGTGATAGACCCCTAGCTCTACCTATTAGACAGGTTAATAAATTTCACAAATTTTTTGTTACATTCTTGGGTTGATATTTTACAATTTTTGCCTTGAATAAACCCCTGCTCTGCATAGGTGACAGGGACCGAATTTTTTTAAAATAATCTGTTTCATTGGTGGGTGAAATTAACCCATTTCTGGCGATAAAAAAAACCCTGCTCTGCATAGGGACTTAAATTTCTAAATTTCGGCTTTAATTGGCCCTTTCATTCAATGCTTCTGCTTTAATAACTTGTCCCACATTTCCGGTTCATCCTATTGCAGCCATTGACCTCGATTGGATGAGGTCTCCCTTTCTCACGCTTCCTCTCCGGCGTGGAACCCTGATTCGCCGATAACCGTGATCAACATGGTAGGCTCAGAAAACAACATCGAAACTTGATAGAGCAGATATCCAAATGGATCGTGAACGTCACGGAGACATGCGCCTACACGTACTGAATGATGGGTCTGCCCCCTTCAACTTCTGAGTCTCCAATTGGGCACATGGCCTGAGCTTGCCCTTTACGCCTTGGAGGTGCTGGCCTGCCCTGCAGCCAGTGTATTGTCTGAACGTGGAGCACGACTGAAGAGGGTTATCACAGGTTATATTTCCCAATGTTTTGGGGTGTACCCAAATTTAAAAAAATATAAATAAATTTGAAACCAAAAATCAGTGTAGGCTACCTACTACTCCTCTACAGCCGCTTCCACCTATACCGCCACATCCACCGCCATATTATTTTTAATTTTTATGTATTTTATGTTATTTAACCACCTCCGGACCGCAGGATTGCGTTCCGGAGGTGGCAGCGCTGCGCAGAGTCACGCATATACGCGTCATCTCGCGAGACGCGAGATTTCGCTCAAAGCCGGCCCGCGCATGCGCATCGCGGGCCGGCAAAATTAAAAGAAGTATTTCGTCACCAGCCTGCCAGCAACGATCATTGGCTGGCAGGCTGGCGATTTTCAAAAAATCCAATCCAAAGTCATATAACAGATCATATTAGTAAATATGATCTGTTATATGGCTTGTCTGCTCCTGTGCTGGTCCTTTTCGTCGGTTGGATCCAGCACAGGAGCAGACTGAACTGTGAGTAGCACCAACACTACACCTTAGCCCCAGATCACCCACCTGCACCCCAATTAACCCTTTGATCACCCCTTTGATCGCCCCTGTCAATCACTAGTGAAAGGAAAAAAAGTGATCAGTGTAAACTGTCACTTTTTTTTTTTCACTGGTATTGGCTGTTAGGTTTTAGGGATAGTTTAGGCCCCTTGGTTAGGTAGTTAGCGTCAGTTAGCGCCCACCCCACCGCACCGCAGTCACTTTTATTCGCTGTTTAGCGTATCGCTAATCAGCATTTGTACTTTTATAGTATCTGTAAGTGATCAAAACTGATCACGGTCAGATCTATAATAGTATTAGTGTCACTTTAGTTTGCCCTCCACCCAAAACGCAGTGTTTGCCCGATCAGGCCTGATCGGTCGCCCACACGTGCGTTCACCCACGCCCCCCCCACCGCAGTGACAAAAAATATATATTTTTTGATCACTGCACATTCATTTTACACGCACTGCGGCGATAAAAAAATCAGTTTTGATATTTTTTATCAACCGCAGCAGCCTCCGGTACTTCGCTAGCCTCCCCTTTGTAAGACAGGTTTGCTTTTTTTCTTGGGTAGTCTCAGGGAATACCCCTAAATTTAGTAGTCCAAAATGTCAAACAGGGGGTATTCTTCTGAAGAGGCCTACAGGATTCTGACCCAGTCGGATGAGGAGTGGGAACCCTCATCTGACGAATCTAGCGGGTCAGAATATGAACCTGTGGAAAGCAGTGGCTCTCTGACCCAAAGTTCGGACGAGGAGGTGGAGGTCCCTGGCAGCACCAGGCGTACCCGGCCCCATGTCGCTAGACCACAGGTTACGCAGGATCCGCTTCAAGAGCAGCAGAGTGGGGCTGTCGCTGCCGGATCACGTGGTGAGGCATACACCAGCAGCGCAGCCCTTCCTGGACCTAGTACCAGCACTGCCGTACAACATGGTGAAGTAGCGAGCACCAGAAGGGCAGTTGAAGCTGGTACGGTGGCACGTGCAATAGTTACCCCGTCGCAGCCACCGCAAAGACAGGCCCGTAGAGCCCCTAGAGTCCCTGAGGTGCTGGCAAATCCTGATTGGCAGTCACCAACTTCAGCCGCACCAGTAGTTCCCCCTTTCACCGCCCAGTCTGGAGTTCGGGTTGAGACGGCTCAAATCGGTTCGGCCCTGGGATTTTTTGAGCTGTTCTTGACTGCGGAGCTCTTGGACTTAGTCGTGGCAGAGACCAACCAGTATGCCACACAATTTATAACCGCTAACCCGGGAAGCTATTATGCCCAGCCTTTCCGGTGGAAACCAGTCCAAGTTTCCGAACTTAAAATTTTTTTGGGCCTTCTCCTCAACATGGGCCTGACAAAAAAGCATGAATTGCGGTCATATTGGTCAACGCACCCAATTCATCACATGCCCATGTTCTCTGCTGCTATGTCCAGGACACGATTTGAGACCATCCTACGTTTTCTGCATTTTAGCGACAATACCACCTCCCGTCCCAGAGGCCACCCTGCTTTTGACCGGCTCCACAAAATTCGGCCCCTCATAGACCATTTCAACCTGAAATTTGCAGATTTGTATACCCCTGAGCAAAACATCTGCGTAGACGAGTCCCTAATACATTTTACCGGGCGCCTTGGCTTCAAACAATACATCCCAAGCAAGCGTGCCCGGTATGGGGTCAAATTGTATAAGCTCTGTGAAAGGGCCACAGGCTATACCCACAAATTTCGGATCTATGAGGGAAAAGATCAGACCCTGGAGCCGGTCGGTTGCCCTGACTACCTGGGGAGCAGTGGGAAGACAGTCTGGGACTTGGTGTCACCCTTATTCGGCAAGGGGTACCATCTTTATGTGGACAATTTCTACACAAGTGTGGCCCTCTTTAGGCATTTGTTTCTAGAACGGATTTGCGCCTGTGGCACCGCGCGAACTAGTCGCGTGGGCTTCCCCCAACGGCTTGTAACCACCCGTCTTGCAAGGGGGCAGAGGGCTGCCTTGTGTAACGAAGAACTGCTCGCGGTGAAATGGAGAGACAAGCGTGACGTTTACATGCTCTCCTCCATTCACGCAGACACGACAATCCAAATTGAGCGAGCAACCCGTGTCATTGAAAAGCCCCTCTGTGTCCACGACTATAATGCGCTCATGGGAGGGGTGGACTTCAATGACCAGATGTTGTCTCCGTATTTAGTTTCCCGCAGAACCAGACGCTGGTATAAAAAGGTGTCTGTATATTTAATTCAATTGGCGCTCTACAATAGTTTTGTTCTCTACAGTAAGGCTGGGAGAACAGGATCCTTCCTCAAATTCCAGGAAGAGATCATCGAGAACCTCCTTTACCCAGGAGGTTCCGTGGCCCCATCCACCAGTGTAGTTAGCCGTCTACACGAGCGACATTTCCCCAGTGTCGTTCCTGGTACCTCAACCCAACCGTCACCCCGAAAAAGATGTCGTGTCTGTAGCAGGAGTGGAATAAGGCGTGACACCCGCTATTTCTGTCCTGACTGTGCTGACCACCCTGCCCTATGCTATGGAGAGTGTTTCCGGAAGTACCACACACAGGTACACCTAGCATAGGGATCACATCTCACCAGGACAGGCACACAGGGCTATTAGGGCCCATTCACTCACAGCTGCTGCAAACCTCTCCTTTCACCTGGGATAAAGTGCATAACGTACTTCGCCACATCTTTGGGCGATTTGCGCTTTGCACATTGTCCCATGGGGAAGGAGAGGTTTGTTCTATAAAAGGTAAAAAAAACTAAACAAAAAAAAAAATACCGGTAAGTAAAAAAGTTAAATGTTCAGTTAAAAAAGTTTAAAAAAAGTTTCTATGTTCTGTTCAACAGTTAATAAAGTTATTGCTTTGCGGCCTGGTTTTTTCTTTTTTGTTTTGTTTTTTTTACCTTTCAGGTGGACCAACCGATCGACTAGCTGCAGCACTGATGTGCATTCGGACAGAAGCATTGCGCTGCTGTCAGATTACACGCAAGTCGGTGTATGCGGCGCTGCAAGACGAGATTTCTCCTCTGCAGTAAAAGATACGTTTGCCGAGGCATATGAGCTGAGGAGGTGGCGGTGTTCATATACTTTGGCAAACACTTTGTATATATAAAAAAAAAAATCCCGGCAATGATTTATTCATCCACATCGATTGATGTGAATGGAGAAATCTGGTTTGCCAGGGCATACGAGCTGAAGTGGGTATGGATGTTGGGCGGAGCTCCTATGTCCTGGCAGACGCCTTTCCCCTCCTTTTTCTTTTTTTGGCAGAGATTTTTTCATCCACATTGATCGATGCGAATGAAGAAATCTGTGCCGTTCATTTTTTTCTTTCAGCCCAGAGGCTGAACGGAAAAAAAAAATCTCATTACCCGTATGCTCAATATAAGGAGAATAGCAGAAACTCCTAATGCTGGGCATACATGTAATGATTGCGGAGACCCTCAAATGCCAGGGCAGTACAAACACCCCACAAATAACACCATTTTGGAAAGAAGACACCCCAAGGTATTCGCTGAGGGGCATATTGAGTCCATGAAAGATTGAAATTTTTGTCCCAAGTTAGCGGAAAGGGAGACTTTGTGAGAACAAAATCAAAAAAATCTATTTCCGCTAACTTGTGCCAAAATTTTTTTTTTCAATGAACTCGCCATGCCCCTCATTGAATACCTTGGGGTGTCTTCTTTCCAAAATGGGGTCACATGTGGGGTATTTATACTGCCCTGGCATTTTAGGGGCCCCAAAGCGTGAGAAGAAGTCTGGTATCCAAATGTCTAAAAATGCCCTCCTAAAAGGAATTTGGGCACCTTTGCCCACCTAGGCTGCAAAAAAGTGTCACACATGTGGTATCTCCGTATTCAGCAGAAGTTGGGGAATATGTTTTGGGGTGTCATTTTACATATACCCATGCTGGGTGAGATAAATATCTTGGTCAAATGCCAACTTTGTATAAAAAAAATGGGAAAGTTGTCTTTTGCCAAGATATTTCTCTCACCCAGCATGGGTATATGTAAAATGACACCCCAAAACACATTCCCCACCTTCTCCTGAGTACGGAGATACCAGATGTGTGACACTTTTTTGCAGCCTAGGTGGGCAAAGGGGCCCACATTCCAAAGAGCACCTTTCGGATTTCACAGGTCATTTACCTACTTACCAGACATTAGGGCCCCTGGAAAATGCCAGGGCAGTATAACTACCCCACAAGTGACCCCATTTTGGAAAGAAGACACCCCAAGGTATTCCGTGAGGGGCATGGCAAGTTCCTAGAATTTTTTATTTTTTGTCACAAGTTAGTGGAAAATGATGATTTTTTTTTTTTTTTTTTTTTCATACAAAGTCTCATATTCCACTAACTTGTGACAAAAAATAAAAATTTCCATGAACTCACTATGCCCATCAGCGAATACCTTGGGGTCTCTTCTTTCCAAAATGGGGTCACTTGTGGGGTAGTTATACTGCCCTGGCATTCTAGGGGCCCAAATGTGTGGTAAGGAGTTTGAAATCAAATTCTGAAAAAAATGACCTGTCAAATCCGAAAGGTGCTCTTTGGAATATGGGCCCCTTTGCCCACCTAGGCTGCAAAAAAGTGTCACACATCTGGTATCTCCGTACTCAGGAGAATGTGGGGAATGTGTTTTGGGGTGTCATTTTACATATACCCATGCTGGGTGAGAGAAATATCTTGGCAAAAGACAACTTTTCCCATTTTTTTATACAAAGTTGGCATTTGACCAAGATATTTATCTCACCCAGCATGGGTATATGTAAAAAGACACCCCAAAACACATTCCTCAACTTCTCCTGAGTACGGGGATACCAGATGTGTGACACTTTTTTGCAGCCTAGGTGGGCAAAGGGGCCCACATTCCAAAGAGCACCTTTTGGATTTCATAGGTCATTTTTTACTGAATTTGATTTCAAACTCCTTACCACACATTTGGGCCCCTAGAATGCCAGGGCAGTATAACTACCCCACAAGTGACCCCATTTTGGAAAGAAGAGACCCCAAGGTATTCGCTGATGGGCATAGTGAGTTCATGGAAGTTTTTATTTTTTGTCACAAGTTAGTGGAATATGAGACTTTGTATGAAAAAAAAAAAAAATCATCATTTTCCACTAACTTGTGACAAAAAATAAAAAATTCTAGGAACTCGCCATGCCCCTCACGGAATACCTTGGGGTGTCTTCTTTCCAAAATGGGGTCACTTGTGGGGTAGTTATACTGCCCTGGCATTCTAGGGGCCCAAATGTGTGGTAAGGAGTTTGAAATCAAATTCTGAAAAAAATGACCTGTCAAATCCGAAAGGTGCTCTTTGGAATATGGGCCCCTTTGCCCACCTAGGCTGCAAAAAAGTGTCACACATCTGGTATCTCCGTACTCAGGAGAAGGTGGGGAATGTGTTTTGGGGTGTCATTTTACATATACCCATGCTGGGTGAGAGAAATATCTTGGCAAAAGACAACTTTTCCCATTTTTTTATACAAAGTTGGCATTTGACCAAGATATTTATCTCACCCAGCATGGGTATATGTAAAAAGACACCCCAAAACACATTCCTCAACTTCTCCTGAGTACGGGGATACCAGATGTGTGACACTTTTTTGCAGCCTAGGTGGGCAAAGGGGCCCACATTCCAAAGAGCACCTTTTGGATTTCATAGGTCATTTTTTACTGAATTTGATTTCAAACTCCTTACCACACATTTGGGCCCCTAGAATGCCAGGGCAGTATAACTACCCCACAAGTGACCCCATTTTGGAAAGAAGAGACCCCAAGGTATTCGCTGATGGGCATAGTGAGTTCATGGAAGTTTTTATTTTTTGTCACAAGTTAGTGGAATATGAGACTTTGTATGAAAAAAAATAAATAAATAAATAAATCATCATTTTCCACTAACTTGTGACAAAAAATAAAAAATTCTAGGAACTCGCCATGCCCCTCACGGAATACCTTGGGGTGTCTTCTTTCCAAAATGGGGTCACTTGTGGGGTAGTTATACTGCCCTGGCATTCTAGGGGCCCAAATGTGTGGTAAGGAGTTTGAAATCAAATTCTGAAAAAAATGACCTGTCAAATCCGAAAGGTGCTCTTTGGAATATGGGCCCCTTTGCCCACCTAGGCTGCAAAAAAGTGTCACACATCTGGTATCTCCGTACTCAGGAGAAGGTGGGGAATGTGTTTTGGGGTGTCATTTTATATATACCCATGCTGGGTGAGATAAATATCTTGGTCAAATGCCAACTTTGTATAAAAAAATGGGAAAAGTTGTCTTTTGCCAAGATATTTCTCTCACCCAGCATGGGTATATATAAAATGACACCCCAAAACACATTCCCCACCTTCTCCTGAGTACGGAGATACCAGATGTGTGACACTTTTTTGCAGCCTAGGTGGGCAAAGGGGCCCATATTCCAAAGAGCACCTTTCGGATTTGACAGGTCATTTTTTTCAGAATTTGATTTCAAACTCCTTACCACACATTTGGGCCCCTAGAATGCCAGGGCAGTATAACTACCCCACAAGTGACCCCATTTTGGAAAGAAGAGACCCCAAGGTATTTCGTGATGGGCATAGTGAGTTCATAGAAGTTTTTATTTTTTGTCACAAGTTAGTGGAATATGAGACTTTGTAAGAAAAAAAAAAAAATCATCATTTTCCGCTAACTTGTGACAAAAAATAAAAAGTTCGATGAACTCACTATGCCCATCAGCGAATACCTTAGGGTGTGTACTTTCCGAAATGGGGTCATTTGTGGGGTGTTTGTACTGTCTGGCCATTGTAGAACCTCAGGAAACATGACAGGTGCTCAGAAAGTCAGAGCTGCTTCAAAAAGCGGAAATTCACATTTTTGTACCATAGTTTGTAAACGCTATAACTTTTACCCAAACCATTTTTTTTTTACCCAAACATTTTTTTTTTTTCAAAGACATGTAGAACTATAAATTTAGAGCAAAATTTATATATGGATCTCGTTTTTTTTGCAAAATTTTACAACTGAAAGTGAAAAATGTCATTTTTTTGCAAAAAAATCGTTAAATTTCGATTAATAACAAAAAAAGTAAAAATGTCAGCAGCAATGAAATACCACCAAATGAAAGCTCTATTAGTGAGAAGAAAAGGAGGTAAAATTCATTTGGGTGGTAAGTTGCATGACCGAGCAATAAACGGTGAAAGTAGTGTAGGTCAGAAGTGTAAAAAGTGGCCTGGTCTTTCAGGGTGTTTAAGCACTGGGGGCTGAAGTGGTTAAAGTCATTTCCCTATCCACATTTGTTTGCAGAGCACTTGTCATGCCCTTAACCACATTTTGCTGGCATTTGCAGCCCCCTAGCCCTTTCCATGACATTTTTAGAGCCATTTTAGTGCTCAAAAGTTTGTGTCACCATTGACTTCAATGGGGTTCAGGTTCGGGGTCAAGTTCGGGTCCCGAACCCGAACTTTTTTTATGACGTTCGGCCGAACCCGTCGAATCCGAACATCCAGGTGTCCGCTCAACTCTAATTATAGGAGAATTTTTTTTTCTAGAGTTAAAATTTTTCCCTATAAATGGGCCTGACAACCACACAAGGTTTTGAAGCATAAATCACACAATTCACGGATTACGCCGTTGACAGCAAAAATGTGGATAGATTATGGGAGAAAAATAGTTTTCAGTATTTTAAATATTTCCCTTTATATGGGCCTGACAACCACACAAGGTGTTGAAGTGCAGATCACACAATTCATGGATTACACCGTTGACAGCAAAAATGTGGATAGATTATGGGAGAATTTTTTTTTCAATATTTTAAATTTTTCCCTATATATGCGCCTGACAACCACACAAGATATTGAAGCACAGAACATACAATTCAAGGATTACACAGTTGATAGCAAAAATGTGGATAGATTATGGGAAAAAATAGTGTTTTCTGTATTATAATTTTTTACCTATATCTGGGCCTGACAACCACACAAGTTATTGAAGCGCAGATCACACAATTCACGGTTTACACCGTTGACAGAAAAAATGTGGATAGATTATGGGAGAATTTTTTTTTTCTGTATTCACATTTTTCCCTATATCCAGGCCTAACAACCACACAAGATATTAAAGCGCAGATCACACAATTCACGGATTATACCAGTGACAACAAAAATGTGGATTTTGGGAAAAAATAATAGTTTTCATTAATATTCTTCCTATCTCTGCCCCTGACACACAGAAGGTATTGCTGCACAGATGTCACAAGTCACTGCAGACACCCTCTATATAGCAAAAGAATCGCTATTTCGCAAAATATAAAAAAAAAAAAAAACGAGTAGTACTTTGCACAATTAAATTGCTGCCACCACACACAATAGTCCTTAAAAAGACTTTTGGGTCTTTGAAACGTTATTCGCTGGAATATATTGCGATCACAATCTCCCTACACTATCTGTCCCTTCCTATGCGCAGTTCTCCCTGACTCGCAATGATATATAGCACCCGATGACGCGTATCGGCCAGCCAATCACTGTAATGCCAGTAGCCAACATGGCTATTGGCATTACAGTAATGGCAGTACTTACCTGCACGTTTTCCGGCTGCTTAGCAGCTGCGAACTGTGTGAGAAGGAGACTCGAGCATGGCGCTCGAGCACATGTGGTACTCGGCCGAGTACCGTGATGTGTCGATCATAGCGATGCTCGAGCCGAGCAGGTATTCGGCCGAGCATGCTCGCTCATCACTACTAAAAACCTTAGCCTTTCTACATCCATGCTGTACCGCTGCTGTTCCCAAATAAAAAAGGGAGAAATGTTTTAGGCTCATTTAGAACAAGCATCGGCCTCTACATAACTTCGGCAGATCCACCGTTGCATCTAAATCTACGCCAAGTCTTTTGCTGGTATAAATTTAGACCATTTTCTACACCTAAAACAGGTGTAGAAAATGATGAGATGGACCTGCCAGCCCGTCCCCTTTTTTAGACCTGGCATGAGAAAAAGTCGCCTTTGCACCGCAATCTGTGCCAGAAATACACCTAATAGACATATTTCTGGTTAGTAAATGACCCCGTGTGTATTTAAACACAATCTGCTCCCAATATAGGAATCTTTTGGGAATGTTTGTGTAAAGGGGTTTTCACAAGAGAATTTAGACCAGAACCTTCAGAATCACAGGTGCATATCCATGACCTATACTCGGGATAGTAAAAAAAGAAAATGGCTGCACAACATTATACATACAAACAATAGAGCTAAGAAATGGGGGTCATTCTAAATAAAAGTGGTACAATACCGACCCATCTACCTGCGACTTCTGAGCAGAGTATGTTTGTAGCTGGTCTCTACACTGCCCTGAATATTGTAGGCTTAAATAAGTCCAAAGAGAGGCAGTATATTTAGTGATAGGGACCCATCTGCGGAAGCCACCTTGACGCCTGGTAGATGGGCCCGACACGTATGTGCGCTTAGAGCTTCCATTACTCATTTATAGTCGGTATTGTACCACTTTTATCTAGAATGACCCCCATTTCTTAGCTCCATTGTTTGTATATATAACGGTGTGCAGTCATTTTCTTTTTTTACTATCCCGAGTATAGGTCATCAAATCGAGCGAGTCAATTCATTCCAAAACTTCGTTTTAGTGCTGTACGTCCAAAGTTGTGCACGACTTTGGTGAACAACATCGGCCTTCGATTCTACGACTTTAAAGTCATTTTAAAGCATGAATCCAAAGTCAGAGATACCAACCTCTCCTTCTCTTCAACCAGCTGATTGATGGGGGTCCCAGGTGTCGGACCCCTACAGATCTGATATTCATGACCTATCTCGAGGATAGGTCATCAATATCAAAATCGTAGAAAACCCCTTTAGTTTAAAAAGCATAACAAATGCGACGGTGCAGTGTGTTTGTTAACATCAACCATACATTTACCCATAGCTATATCTGTCAGTGTCACACTGACATTTACTATTGCCGTCATTGAATTAAAGAGCTTAAAAAGGAGGAGTGAGAAATGAAAATTTAGGGGAAAAATAAACGAGTCCAAGGAGACCTCAGAGTGTGATACCAATCAGGCCAGTCGGAGCACTTTTGATTTGGGTAGAATTCAGACATGAATTAAACTTTTGGACCAATTCAGTCAAATCGGACTAAAAGAAATTCAAAAACTTCGCTCATCTCTACTTGCCAATCATCTTTCCAAAATATATATTTTTTTTTTTAAACAGTTTTTATTAGGTTTTAATCAGGATTAGAGTTGAGCGGACACCTGGATGTTCGGGTTCGACGGGTTCGGCCGAACTTCGGAAAAAAGTTTGAGATCGGGAACCGAACTTGACCCCGAACCCGAACCCCATTGAAGTCAATGGGGACCCGAACTTTTGAGCACTAAAATGGATGTAAAAAAGTCATGGAAAGGGCTAGAGGGCTGCAAATGGTATCAAAATGTGGTTAAGAGCATGGCAAGTGCTCTGCAAACAAATGTGGATAGGGAAATGACTTAAAATAACATAAAATACGTAAAAATAAAAAATAATAATCTTGATCTAGGAGGACCAGGTCCATATGGAGTAGGAGGTTGAGGAGGCGGTGGATGTGGCGGTGTAGGTGGAAGTGGCGGTGGAGGAGGAGGAGGTAGCCTACACTGCTTTTTGGTTTAAAATGTATTTATATTTTTTTAAATTAGGCTACACCCCAAAACAAGAAATATAACCCTCCAGTCGTGCTAAACACACGTTCAGACAATACACCGGCTGCAGGGCAGGCCAGCACCTCCAAGGCGTAAAGGGCAAGTTCAGGCCATGTGCAGCACGCTAGACCCGCAGGGTATTGCGATTGTGAGGTCACAGTTAATGGGCAAGCGAGGGTTACTCACAGTTCTGTAGGAAAACCCTGGGCAGGCGTACAGCAGTGAAGGAGAGGCTGGCACAGTAGTCCTCTGGGGCACACTCTGTATTTAGGGACCAGGCCTGATGGTGGATGAGGTGCCCTGGATGTTGCAGGTGTTTTATGTGCCTGGGGCATGGTCCCTTTAAGAAACGTGACGCCAGTGCCTGTAACGGTGGCACACCGATTTATAGTTGTAGTAAATGAGGAACACGGTGTTATGGTGAACCAAACTTTTCCTTTACTAGCAACAGTTCAACTTTGTACAGTTAGATGTAAATTCAGTTCCACTTATCAGATACACTTCACAAGCAGGCTTTCACAATTATGGCAGGTATACCGTTCCTTGCAAGATACTCAGAGGGTAAACAACAACACACTCAGAATCAGGCTGTACCTTCTCCTCAGAAATAGTGTACACTGTTCCTTAGAACTCCTGTCTGGTTTTTATCCCAAGGCCCGGATGGCCCAATGCTGGCTTTTATCCTTGGTAACAATCTTCCTCAGGTATTTATCCTTGCTTTACATTAATACTCCTTCTGACCTTCAGCTTGCTTGATTAGCTGGATACACTGGCTCTGCTTGGCTTGTGGGAACTGCAGGTTTCTCCCAGGAGGCAAACTCTTCTCTTGGGGTGAATCTTCTGAGCTAACAGAGGATCAGGAAACTTCAGGCAGGCTATGACTGTACTACTAGCCACCTGGAATGCACTAATCTTCCCTGTCTGGGCCTAGCTATATATACTAAGGGCTCTCTAGCTCCCTGTAATGTCTAGGAGGCTGAACTACACCCTAACAGGCCTGACACCCAGAAAACACAGGGAAATGAACATAACACATCACATTAATGCAATAGACATATTAACCCTTGTGTAGTGCCCAACTTTACCTAGTGGGACACTACATACCCCGTTGCTGTGACGTTGCCCATCCTCGGCGCAACATAAGGGGCCCGCCCAGCTGAAAACTGCAACCTGAAAAACAAAATGGAGAACAGGCATATACGGAAATCACCACATTAGCAGTATAAATATATCAAGCAGCTCCACTGGAAAGGGCGGTGAAAAGGGGCGTCATTCTCTTCTCTCAGGATAGTGTAAGGGAACAGGGGGCGCTGACCTGGTACAGCGGATCAAGGATAACCAGGATAGTTCATAATGATAGTCCATATCAAATGCAAATATAACATAAGTTCCTGGAGGCTCAAAGAACAAAAATGAGTCCGTACCCGGGTCTTGTAAATGGTTAAACAGGGGTTTCCCGTGAGGGGCTACCTGGGCCCATAATGTAGTCTCCAAATCTCACAGGTGGGTGCCCCTTGGTAGACCGCGTGGACCTTCTTACTGGCGGAGATTCCTCCTGACTTGGTTCAGGAGGGTTGGAGGAGTCCACGGGTTCTGGAGCCCTTTGAGGTACACTCTGGGACAGGTCATTCTGAGGTGGAGAAATAGCAGGAGCTGAAGCGGGTTCATCCTGAGACGGAGAACCAGCAGGAACGGGAGCTGGTACTACCAGGTTTAACCAGGGTGTGAGAAACCAATGAAGTGGATTTTTATCATGTATCAGGTTCTCAACAGCCTGCATAGGATCAGCAGGTTGGGTTGGCAACTCAGGCTCAGGAGACTCCGGCTCAATGTCCTCTGCTGCAGGTTCTCCTTCTATGCAGGGCTTTAAACGATTTCTATGTACAACTTGGGAGCCTTTACCTTCTCTGGAGATTTGATAAATGTGAGCCTTGGCATTAGGGATGGCAGAAACGACATAGGGAATCCTTTCCCACTTACTGTCCAATTTACTGGTTCGATGGTTGTTCTTCAATCATACCATGTCTCCTAGAGCTAGAGGTTCCGCATGAGCAGCCAGGTCATAGTCTTTTTGCTGTCGTTCTCGGGCATTCTCCATGCGCTCCTGAACAATCTCCTTAGCATTGAGGAGACGTCTTTGATGCTCCACCACCCAGTCAGTCTTTGGTAGTGGATTGATAACATCAGGCACTTGTATATCCAGGGAATGGTCAGCAGGTAACCTCCCTTGGCGGCCAAACATTAAATAAAAAGGTGTGTATCCGTTGGAGCAGTGAATTGTGTTGTTATAGGTATACATGAGTTGTGGCAGCAGAGTAGGCCAATCACCCCTTGTCTCAGGGGGTACTGCTCTCAGAATTTCAATGAGAGTTTGATTCATCTTTTCACAGAGTCCGTTACCATGCGGATGATAGGCGGTAGTCCGGGCTTTCTGGCAATTGTGCAGCAGGCACATCTCTTGGAACAGCTGTGATTCAAACGCAGACCCTTGGTCGGTGAGGATCCTCTCTGGGCAGGCGTAGGGCAGGAGAAAATGCTTCCAGAACGCCTCCGCTGTAGTCTTAGCTGTCAGGTCTTTCACAGGCACTGCTACGACAAACTTAGTGAAGTGATCAATAATGGTCATGGCATAAGTATACCCTGAGCGACTCGGCTCCAACTTCACATGATCAATAGCAACAAGTTCTAAAGGAGTTTTACTCACGATAGGATGGAGAGGTGCCCTCTGGTCATGGCGTTCACTTCGCCCCACGGCACAGGCAGTGCATTCTCGGCACCATTTCTCAATGTCTTCTCTCATCCCGATCCAATAGAACCTCCTGCGAATGGTGGCCTCAGTCTTCTGCACGCCGAAGTGTCCGGACTGGTTGTGATACATTTCTAACACCAGACTGGCATCTTGACGTGGTATGAGGATCTGATATATCCTATCACAGGATACTGGATCCAGGCTCCTTCTTAGCAACAGGCCCTTTTGAAGGAAGAGTTGGTGGCGATGTCTCCACAGTCTCATTAGTTCTGGGTCTGCACTCTTCCTGCGGACTCTCTCAGGAGTTCTCCCACTGGTAAGGAAGTCGAGCAGTTCACCGAGGACTCTACTTTCGGACTGGAGCTTAATCCACCTTTCTTGGTCGCCTTTGGACTCGGGTATATCCGGTGAGGAAGGATCAGCGGCCGAGTGATTTTCAGTACGGATATTATCCTGCCGAGCAAACTTATTGTAAAACGCCGGCATTTCCACTTCTTCCCAGGCATCCCTTGGTTCATCTGGGGCTGTTGTAGTGGGGAGCCGCGACAGGGCATCAGCATTATCGTTGGAGCAGACCTGCCCGGTATTTCACAGCAAAGTCATAGTTGGCAAGGCGGGAGGCCCATCTTTGCTCCAGCGCCCCTAGTTTGACGGTGTTCAGATGCGCCAGGGGGTTGTTGTCCCTTATTTGCGACAAACGGAGTGGCAGCAAGATAGTCTTTAAATTTTTCAGTCACAGCCCACACCAAGGCAAGGAACTCCAGCTTGAAGGAACTGTAATTCTGATCGTTTTTCTCAGCTTCCCTCAGGGATCTGCTGGCGTAAGCAATCACCCTCTCTTTGTTGTCTTGCAGTTGGGCCAACACAGCTCCCAGGCCTCTTTTACTGGCATCCGTGTAGAGGTGGAATGGCTTCTGATAATCCGGGTAACCCAGGACAGGGGGTTCGGTCAGCTTCTTTTTCAGGAGCTGGAAGGCAATCTCCCGTTCTTCATTCCATTCAACAGGGATAGGAGTCTTTGGACTCTTTTTGGAAAAGCCCCCTTAGGAGTTCCTGGATCGGATCCGCAATTTGTGCAAAATGCGGGATGAAGCGTCATAATATCCTGCAAAGCTGAGGAAACTTCTCACTTCTTTCACGGTGGTGGGAGTAGGCCAATTCCGGACAGCAGCAAGTTTACCAGGATCAGGCTGGACTCCTTCGGCACTAACAACGTGCCCTAGATACTTTACTGCTGGTTTCAGCAGGTGACACTTGGATGGCTTGATTTTGAGGCCATATTTAGTAAGGACTTGAAACACTTCGGCCAGGTGCTTTAGATGGTCCTCACACGTCTTGGAGTAGATAATGACGTCATCTAGGTATAACAATACGGTCTCAAAGTTCCTATGGCCTAAACAATGTTCCATCAACCGTTGGAACGTCCCTGGAGCGTTACATAGTCCGATCGGCATATAATTAAATTCAAACAGGCCCCTAGGTGTAGTAAAAGCAGTCTTCTCTCGATCTTCCGGGGCCATGGGTACTTGCCAGTACCCGCTAGTTAAGTCCAGAGTAGAGAAATAGGCTGACAACCCCAGGGCAGTCAAGGATTCCTCAATGCGTGGCAATGGATACGCATCCTTGTGGGTGATTTGATAGATTTTTCTGTAATCCACGCAGAACCTTATACTGCCATCTTTTTTCCGAACAAGGACTAGGGGCGCAGCCCAGGGACTATGACTGTCCCGGATTATATTAGAGTCTTTCATCTCTTGTATCATCTCTTTCACAGACTGATAGGTAGTAGGTGGTATGGGTCTGTGTCTCTCCTTGATAGGAGGATGAGAGCCAGTGGGTATGGTGTGTTGGATTACACTGACCTCTCCATAGTCCGTGGAGTGCTTGATAAAGGCCTTGTGATGTTCTTTCACCAGCTTCAGAACTCCCTCTATCTGCTCCTTCGGGGTGGATTTATTCCCCACATGAAGTTCTTTCCACCAGAATGTTGAAGGGGTGCTGGCAGTGGCGCTGCTGTTCTGTGCGGTCTGGAACGCTTCCGTGGCAGGCAAATGGATCACATCCTGGAAAGACACCTGGAAAAGCTGAGCAACGGGGCAGTGCTTAAAAAGAGTAACGGGGTGATCACCAAAATTTATTAAACGGACAGGCACTTTACCTTGAGAGACGTTCACCAGACTCTTGGCTGTTCGTACGAAGGGGTGATTCTCAATTTGGATAGGTTCCACTAGGGCTTGATAGTCCTGGCCCTGGATCCCTAACACTGCACGGCACCACAGGATGATCTGGGAATTGGGAGGCAGAATTACCGGCCGGTTATCCCAGATCCGGACAGTACAAATTTCTCCTTTTCCGTTGGCTAACCTTTGCTGAGCACACAGCACACTGATTGTCTTTTGAATGACTCTTCTGGAAGCAGGCGAGGCCGAAGATATATAAAACAAAGAGAGAGAATGCACCTAACAGAAATGCTACTGACTATACTGGGAAGTCATAATTGCAGGTATTAAAAGCTGAGACTTTCGCCAATATATTCCAGTCAGGAAAATATCGGAGCCCACCATGCACCACGTCACGGTCACTCAGCATGGCAGAGGGTCCTACCACTGCTCTAACTATGGTGTGAGCAAGGTCTGAGGGTGAAGTAATCAAGCTCACAGCCAAGCTTCCACATAACTGCCCAGCAAGAATACTGGTGCAATGTGAACAAAGCCATACTGTGAGCCACACCCATATCAGACCATGTGATGGAGGTTAACAGGTGCAAAAGAGTGTTAGAATGCCAGGTAAAGGCACACACACTACATATCAAACAAGACAGAAACACAGAAAATATAGTGGCAATTCTGGAGGAGCTGCTCAGCCCCTAACACTGTGGCGTGTCTTTCATTGGGGGAGCAGCCCGACCGCATGTGGACCGCAGTAATCGACTATCCCCAGCAAAATATGCATACAATGGAGGATGTCGGCGCGGTCCACATGCACCACAAGAGCAAACTACACAGAATGTAGCAAATAATCATATAAAACACAGAGAGAGAATGCACCAAACAGAAATGCTACTGACTATACTGGGAAGTCATAATTGCAGGTATTAAAAGCTGAGACTTTCGCCAATATATTCCAGTCAGGAAAATATCGGAGCCCATCATGCACCACGTCACGGTCACTCAGCATGGCAGAGGGTCCTAACACTGCTCTAACTATGGTGTGAACAAGGTCTGAGGGTGAAGTAATCAAGCTCACAGCCAAGCTTCCACACAACTGCCCAGCAAGAATACTGGTGCAATGTGAACAAAGCCATACTGTGAGCCACACCCATATCAGACCATGTGATGGAGGTTAACAGGTGCAAAAGAGTGTTAGAATGCCAGGTAAAGGCACACACACTACATATCAAACAAGACAGAAACACAGGAAATATAGTGGCAATTCTGGAGGAGCTGCTCAGCCCCTAACACTGTGGCGTGTCTTTCATTGGGGGAGAAGCCCGACCGCATGTGGACCGCAGTAATCGACTATCCCCAGCAAAATATGCATACAATGGAGGATGTCGGCGCGGTCCACATGCACCACAAGAGCAAACTACACAGAATGTAGCAAATAGTCATATAAAACACAGAGAGAGAATGCACCAAACAGAAATGCTACTGACTATACTGGGAAGTCATAATTGCAGGTATTAAAAGCTGAGACTTTCGCCAATATATTCCAGTCAGGAAAATATCGGAGCCCACCATGCACCACGTCACGGTCACTCAGCATGGCAGAGGGTCCTACCACTGCTCTAACTATGGTGTGAACAATGTCTGAGGGTGAAATAATCAAGCTCACAGCCAAGCTTCCACACAACTGCCCAGCAAGAATACTGGTGCAATGTGAACAAAGCCATACTGTGAGCCACACCCATATCAGACCATGTGATGGAGGTTAACAGGTGCAAAAGAGTGTTAGAATGCCAGGTAAAGGCACACACACTACATATCAAACAAGACAGAAACACAGAAAATATAGTGGCAATTCTGGAGGAGCTGCTCAGCCCCTAACACTGTGGCGTGTCTTTCATTGGGGGAGCAGCCCGACCGCATGTGGACCGCAGTAATCGACTATCCCCAGCAAAATATGCATACAATGGAGGATGTCGGCGCGGTCCACATGCACCACAAGAGCAAACTACACAGAATGTAGCAAATAGTCATATAAAACACAGAGAGAGAATGCACCAAACAGAAATGCTACTGACTATACTGGGAAGTCATAATTGCAGGTATTAAAAGCTGAGACTTTCGCCAATATATTCCAGTCAGGAAAATATCGGAGCCCATCATGCACCACGTCACGGTCACTCAGCATGGCAGAGGGTCCTAACACTGCTCTAACTATGGTGTGAACAAGGTCTGAGGGTGAAGTAATCAAGCTCACAGCCAAGCTTCCACACAACTGCCCAGCAAGAATACTGGTGCAATGTGAACAAAGCCATACTGTGAGCCACACCCATATCAGACCATGTGATGGAGGTTAACAGGTGCAAAAGAGTGTTAGAATGCCAGGTAAAGGCACACACACTACATATCAAACAAGACAGAAACACAGAAAATATAGTGGCAATTCTGGAGGAGCTGCTCAGCCCCTAACACTGTGGCGTGTCTTTCATTTGGGGAGCAGCCCGACCGCATGTGGACCGCAGTAATCGACTATCCCCAGCAAAATATGCATACAATGGAGGATGTCGACGCGGTCCACATGCACCACAAGAGCAAACTACACAGAATGTAGCAAATAATCATATAAAACACAGAGAGAGAATGCACCAAACAGAAATGCTACTGACTATACTGGGAAGTCATAATTGCAGGTATTAAAAGCTGAGACTTTCGCCAATATATTCAGAAGATATAGTTTGATTCAAAGCTTCAAGCACTTCGGAGAAACAATTTTTAAAGACATTAGTCCCTAGGATCACAGGGTGTCCTCCTTTATCCCCTGCTTGTACCACAATCACGCCTTGCTGTGGTAAGGTGGCCTCTCCCACCTGAAGAGTGGGTTCCCAGTACCCATGGACTTTTACGGGTTTACCGTTGCTGGCAATGATATCTAGCCAGGACTCTGGTGGCTGGGTAAGGAGACTTGAATCCCAGAACTTGTCAAAGGCAGGCCGTTGGATGGTGGTGACCTGAGACACAGTATCCAGCAGGGCTTCAAAAGGTATCCCGTTGATATACATATGTTAATTTTTGGACGAGATCCTACGTATTTAGGCATCCAGCTTGGATCCTTTGGACCTACTGTTCTACCTCCCGAGGGGCGGTCCTCTGCCTCAGGGGTTGCCCGTTTAACTGCCAGCACATTGATTCGGTATATCCATATTTTTTACAATAGTGGCAGACAGGCTGCTTACGATTTATGGACCGATAACTTGGTCGTCCATCAGGTTTCTTTGGGAATACATCTCTATATGCAGGCGGGAGCCTTGGAGGAAAAGGGCCTTCATCCTCCGGTAACAGTGGTCTCTCCCACTCCTCTATTTTCTTGCATACTTTCTCTAAGCTCAGAGTGAGATAGTTTACTTGTTCCATTAGTGCTGCCACTACATCTGTCACTGGAGACTGAGTGGCTTGACTGACTCCAGCCGGCCCCACATTGACAGTCTTTGGCGAATAAACCTGAGGTTCAGAAGAGGCCGTTGGCCCTGCAGCCGGGTTTTGGCCTAGGATACTGATGGCCTAGCAACCTCAGCTGGCCCTTTAAATGCTCAGTACTTATACCCGCAATGAACTGTTCTCTAAGAGTCCTGTCCTGGTCTTCAGCTTCCTTAGGGTCCACCTGGATTACAGCCCTCAAGAGCCCTTGTAAGAACAGAGTAAAATCGCGGAGCGACTCCCCAGGCTGTTGCTTCCTGCTGAAAAATCGCATTTTAACTTCGGACACCGTCCTGGCCTCAAACGTGGTGCCGAGGCGATCAAAAATCTGCTCCAGGCTACTTTTTTCAGAATGGGGCCATGACATGACTTCCCTGCGGGCGGCCCCTTCTAACTGAGCTAGGAGGATTTCCATTTGTTGTTCAGCAGAGAAAGGGTAGAGCCGGAATACGGCCAGGATCTGGTCTCTAAAGTCCTTTAACTTACGGGCTTCCCCGGAATATCGCGGGAACCAGGGGGCCCCAAAGTAATACGGCATGGTCAGTGGCATCAGGCTTGATGCTGCCGCGGCGGCAGGCGCCCTATTATCGGCTGTGGAAACTTCGGTAGGCACATCAGGGGCCACCTGCCCTGCTTCTTCAG